>NC_090651.1:2863134-3008134 GCF_040937935.1 Hyperolius riggenbachi
GAATCCATGAAATAATGACTTATCTATAGAGAAGAAGAAGCCATCATCTCAGGAGGCCTCAGATAACCATGGAAGCTCCTCAGATGCCTTCACCCACAGAGCTGGACCAAGCCATGGCAGGGTGACCATGTAGTCACTCTTCCCTCCAGGCTAAAGCTGGCCAAACAAGAGGAGACCTCTCTGGTATCACTGAGATCGAATCTGCCAGAGATCTCTTTCCTCTAATATGGTCAACTTCCACTCACTTATAGGCAGGTTATCGATTGAAGGTGTGATAAGAAACAATGGTAACTCTCCGTCATGATTGAGAGAGAGGGGTGGCCGGTGACGGTGATGCCTGGTTGTGCTGAATGTTAATTTGCATTGCCCACTGTGCGGCCACATTTCCGATTTAATTATGCTGCTGATGGTAAAATACTAAATATCTCCGCTTCCTTACATCCTACACTCCCCACATTTTCAGGATAGGGAGGAACCCCCCCCCCAACTATTTCTGTAATCTATCCCGGGTTTCTGTAATCTATCCCGGGAACCAGTGTAGCTCGGGGGCTGCAATTTGGCATAGAGGTAGTTTGGGGGGTCCCCTCCCACTATCATGAAAATTTGGGGAGTGCTGGGGGTGTGGAAGCGGAGATGTTTCGTGTTTTACCACCAGCAGCATAGTTAACTTCTCACTGCGCATGCGTGCTACTCAATGTGGAAAGAAGCTTCTGGGCAGCACCATCAGACATAACACCGGAAAACCTTTCACCCCACCGAGCAGGCAGAAGAGGGACAGCCGGGACTGATGGCCATGGAAAGGGGTTTCCTTTCTGACCAGAACACCTTACAGCTCTGCAGGGTGGACTACATAGTTACATAGTTATTTTGGTTGAAAAAAGACATACGTCCATCGAGTTCAACCAGAGAACAAAGTACAACTCCAGCCCGTCCCCCACATATCCCTGTTGATCCAGAGGAAGGCGAAAAAAACCCTTACAAGGCATGGTCCAATTAGCCCCAAAAGGGAAAAATTCCTTCCCGACTCCAGATGGCAATCAGATAAAATCCCTGGATCAACATCATTAGGCATTACCTAGTAATTGTAGCCATGGCTGTCTTTCAACGCAAGGAAAGCATCTAAGCCCCCTTTAAATGCAGGTATAGAGTTTGCCATAACGATTTCCTGTGGCAATGCATTCCACATCTTAATCACTCTTACTGTAAAGAACCCTTTCCTAAATAAATGGTTAAAACGTTTTTCCTCCATGCGCAGATCATGTCCTCTAGTCCTTTGAGAAGGCCTAGGGACAAAAAGCTCATCCGCCAAGGTATTATATTGCCCTCTGATGTATTTATACATGTTAATTAGATCCCCTCTAAGGCGTCTTTTCTCTAGACTAAATAAACCCAGTATATCTAACCTTTCTCGATAAGTGAGACCTTCCATCACACGTATCAATTTTGTTGCTCGTCTCTGCACCTGCTCTAAAACTGCAATATCTTTTTTGTAATGTGGTGCCCAGAACTGAATTCCATATTCCAGATGTGGCCTTACTAGAGAGTTAAACAGGGGCAATATTATGCTAGCATCTCGAGTTTTTATTTCCCTTTTAATGCATCCCAAAATTTTGTTAGCTTTAGCTGCAGCTGCTTGGCATTGAGTACGATTATTTAACTTGTTGTCAATGAGTACTCCTAAGTCCTTCTCCAAGTTTGATGTCCCCAACTGTATCCCATTTATTTTGTATGGTGCTAGACCATTAGTACGTCCAAAATGCATGACCTTACATTTGTCAACATTGAATTTCATCTGCCATGTATGTGCCCATATAGCCATCCTATCCAGATCCTGTTGCAATATGACACTATCTTCCTGACAGTTGATGATTCTGCACAATTTTGTATCATCTGCAAAAATAGCAACATTGCTCACTACTGCATCTACTAGGTCATTAATAAATAAATTGAAGAGCACTGGACCCAGAACAGACCCCTGTGGGACCCCACTGCTAACAGTCTCCCATTTTGAGTACGATCCATTGACCACAACTCTTTGTTTTCTGTCCATTAGCCAGTTCCCTATCCATGAACACAGACTCTTCCCCAGTCCTTGCATCCTCAACTTTTGCACCAGACTTTTGTGGGGAACAGTGTCGAAGGCCTTTGCAAAGTCCAAGTATATCACATCTACAGCATTCCCAATATCCATATTAGCATGGGTCATTAGGGTGTCCTGCAGAGACATGTCCACCATGTTCATGGAACTAGCCATGGCGTCTGCAGACCTGGAAGCAGGGTGAGAGTAGGACTAAGTCTTGGGGTGTCACACTATTCTTCTTATTATTAAATTACAACAATAAAGACATGCCATCCTCATATATCATCATCATGGTGTCTCCAGGACTGGTGACGATAGTCTTCTATTGACTTGGACACATGGAAGAGTTGCTCTTGTACGTAGAGTTCTCTGGGCAATGTACATAACCAACCAAAAGAAACCAAGACAAATCCATAAAACTGACCTGAGGGGAGACACTGTGCTCCACCGGGCTTCACCAAATCCTTATTGCTGGCGATCACCTTACATAGACGGCACAGGTTGCCAATTTCTTTGAAAAGGTCAAACTTGTCATCATAGATCACCCTGCCCTTTCCGGAAAAGACAAAAACAAAGGAACACCAACACGTCAGACATGTAATGACAGATAGAGCCTAAATAGAACCTGTCACATGCACGTTATTGCATGAAGCAGAAGCCCGAAAAAACAGCTTCAGTGCCAGGACCAGAGCGTATTAAAGAAGGATAACACCGCCCGCCCCCAACCACCACCACAACTTGAGCCAATTTCACCACATGTCCCTCCCTATGGAGGTTGGTATGCACCTCAAGGTATGTCAGCCCACATGGCCCATAAGTGTGAGAGGCAATCTGCAAAGGAGGTCCATAAAGCCACCGCTGCCGAGATTGCCAGGGATTTGTGATTGGACAACAAAGACCATTTTCTAGATGGAATGTAAACAATGGCGTCTTCTCCTACCAGTTCCCCGAGCACATGATTATCCGGGATCCTGGTTCGGTTTATTCCTCGAATTCCAAACACCACAAAAACCATGGCACCGGTGTCCACCAGGGGGCGCACCGCTGGCTTCCCACAGGCAGCGTTCAAACAGGGGTTAAAATCCATTGTTGGTGACAATTTCTTTGCAGACCCTGAAGGATTAAAATACAATAAAAATGTAGCATGTCCCTGGTATGGCCAGCATCAGAATATTCCAATAATCACACAGTAACATTTGTAGAGCGCTTTTCTCTCATAGGAACACATAATACCCAGACCAGCCAACACACGGCCTCCCCACCACAGGTGGGATTATTGGGACTATTATGTGTGACTGATATAGTGGCAGCGTCTTCCGTGGCTCTGTGCAATAGAGGATGCAGAGGAGATGGAGGACAGACAATGCTGTGCTGATAATTACCAGGATACTATGACAGGATCCCCACTGTAGGCCCTTATCTACCCTAGTCAATGACACCTTCTGCAGCACTGTACAGAGTACATAGTCATAGTCTAATGTCCTACCATATTATTATTATTATTATGTATTTATACAGCACTGACATCTCCTGCAGCACATTACAGAGTATATAGTCATGTCACTGACTGTCCTCAGAGGAACTCACACTCTAATCCTACCATAGTCATAGTCTAATGTCCTACCATATTATTATTATGTATTTATATAGCACTGACATCTTCTGCAGCACATTACTGGGTACATAGTCATGTCACTGACTGTCCTCAGAGAAGATCACACTCTAATCCTAACATAGTCATAGTCTAATGTCCTACCATATTATTATTATTATGTATTTATACAGCACTGGCATCTCCTGCAGCACATTACAGAGTACATAGTCTGTCACTGACTGTCCTCAGAGGAGCTCACACTCTAATCCTACCATAGTCATAGTCTAATGTCCTACCATATTATTATTATGTATTTATATAGCACTGGCATCTCCTGCAGCACATTACAGAGTACATAGTCTGTCACTGACTATCCTCAGAGGAGCTCACACTCTAATCCTACCATAGTCATAGTCTAATGTCCTACCATATTATTATTATGTATTTACATAGCACTGACATCTCCTGCAGCACATTACAGAGTACATAGTCATGTCACTAACTGTCCTCAGAGGAGCTCACACTCTAATCCTACCATAGTCATAGTCTAATGTCCTACCATATTATTATGATGTATTTATACAGCACTGACATCTCCTGCAGCACATTACAGAGTACATAGTCTGTCACTGACTGTCCTCAGAGGAGCTCACACTCTAATCCTACCATAGTCATAGCCTAATGCCCTACCATATTATTATTATGTATTTATATAGCACTGACATATTCAGCAGCACATTACAGAGTACATAGTCATGCCACTGACTGTCCTCAGAGGAGCTCACACTGTAATCCTACCATAGTCATAGTCTAATGCCCTACCATTTTATTATGTATTTATATAGCACTGACATCACCTGCAGCACATTACAGAGTACATAGTCATGTCACTGACTGTCCTCAGAGCTCACAATCTAATCCTACCATAGTCATAGTCTAATGTCCTACCATATTATTATTATGTATTTATATAGCACTGACATCTCCTGCAGCACATTACAGAGTACATAGTCATGTCACTGACTGTCCTCAGAGGAGCTCACACTCTGATCCTACCATAGTCATAGTCTAATGTCCTACCATATTATTATTATGTATTTATATAGCACTGACATCTTCTACAGCACTGTACAGAGTACATAGTCATGTCACTGACTGTCCTCAGAGGAGCTCACACTCTAATCCTACCATAGTCATAGTGTAATGCCCTACCATATTATTATTATGTATTTATATAGCACTGACATCTTCTGCAGCACTGTACAGAGTATATAGTCATGTCACTGTCTGTCCTCAGAGGAGCTCACACTCTAATCCTACCATAGTCATAGTCTAATGTCCTACCATATTATTATTATGTATTTATATAGCACTGACATCTTCTGCAGCACTGTACAGAGTACATAGTCATGTCACTGACTGTCCTCAGAGGAGATCATACTCTAATCCTACCATAGTCATAGTCTAATGTCCTACCATATTATTATTATGTATTTATATAGCACTGACATCTTCTGCAGCACTGTACAGAGTACATAGTCATGTCACTGACTGTCCTCAGAGGAGCTCACACTCTAATCCTACCATAGTCATAGTGTAATGCCCTACCATATTATTATTATGTATTGATATAGCACTGACATCTTCTGCAGCACTGTACAGAGTATATAGTCATGTCACTGTCTGTCCTCAGAGGAGCTTACACTCTAATCCTACCATAGTCATAGTCTACTGTCCTACCATATTATTATTATGTATTTATATAGCACTGACATCTTCTGCAGCACATTACAGAGTACATAGTCATGTCACTGACTGTCCTCAGAGGAGCTCACACTCTAATCCTATCATAGTCAGAGTCTAATGTCCTACCATATTATTACTATGTATTTATATAGCACTGACATCTTCTGCAGCACATTACAGAGTACATAGTCATGTCACTGACTGTCCTCAGAGGAGATCATACTCTAATCCTACCATAGTCATAGTCTAATGTCCTACCATATTATTATTATGTATTTATATAGCACTGACATCTTCTGCAGCACTGTACAGAGTACATAGTCATGTCACTGACTGTCCTCAGAGGAGCTCACACTCTAATCCTACCATAGTCATAGTGTAATGTCCTACCATATTATTATTATGTATTTATATAGCACTGACATCTTCTGCAGCACTGTACAGAGTATATAGTCATGTCACTGACTATCCTCAGAGGAGCTCACACTCTAATCCTACCATAGCCATAGTCTAATGTCCTACCATATTATTATTATGTATTTATATAGCACTGACATCTCCTGCAGCACATTACAGAGTACATAGTCATGTCACTGACTGTCCTCAGAGGAGCTCACACTCTAATCCTATCATAGTCAGAGTCTAATGTCCTACCATATTATTATTATGTATTTATATAGCACTGACATCTCCTGCAGCACTGTACAGAGTACATAGTCATGTCACCGGCTGTCCTCAGAGGAGCTCACACTCTAATCCTACCATAGTCCTAGTCTAATGTCCTACCATATTATTATTATGTATTTATATAGCACTGACATCATCTGCAGCACATTACAGAGTACATAGTCATGTCACTGACTGTCCTCAGAGGAGCTCACAATCTAATCCTGTCATAGTCTAATGTCCTCCCATATTATTATTATGTATTTATATAGCACTGACATCTCCTGCAGCACATTACAGAGTACATAGTCATGTCACTGACTGTCCTCAGAGGAGCTCACACTCTAATCCTACCATAGTCATAGTCTAATGTCCTACCATATTATTACTATGTATTTATATAGCACTGACATCTCCTGCAGCACATTACAGAGTACATAGTCATGTCACTGACTGTCCTCAGAGGAGCTCACACTCTAATCCTACCATAGTCATAGTCTAATATCCTACCATATTATTATTATGTATTTATATAGCACTGACATCTCCTGCAGCACATTACAGAGTACATAGTCATGTCACTGACTGTCCTCAGAGGAGCTCACACTCTAATCCTACCATAGTCATAGTCTAATGTCCTACCATATTATTATTATGTATTTATATAACACTGACATCTTCTGCAGCACATTACAGAGTACATAGTCATGTCACTGACTGTCCTCAGAGGAGCTCACACTCTAATCCTACCATAGTCATAGTCTAATAATGTCCTACCATATTATTATTATGTATTTATATAGCACTGACATCTCCTGCAGCACATTACAGAATACATAGTCATGTCACTGACTGTCCTCGGAGGAGCTCACACTCTAATCCTACCATAGTCATAGTCTAATGTCCTACCATATTATTACTATGTATTTATATAGCACTGACATCTCCTGCAGCACATTACAGAGTACATAGTCATGTCACTGACTGTCCTCAGAGGAGCTCACACTCTAATCCTACCATAGTCATAGTCTAATATCCTACCATATTATTATTATGTATTTATATAGCACTGACATCTCCTGCAGCACATTACAGAGTACATAGTCATGTCACTGACTGTCCTCAGAGGAGCTCACACTCTAATCCTACCATAGTCATAGTCTAATGTCCTACCATATTATTATTATGTATTTATATAGCACTGACATCTTCTGCAGCACATTACAGAGTACATAGTCATGTCACTGACTGTCCTCAGAGGAGCTCACACTCTAATCCTACCATAGTCATAGTATAATAATGTCCTACCATATTATTATTATGTATTTATATAGCACTGACATCTCCTGCAGCACATTACAGAGTACATAGTCATGTCACTGACTGTCCTCAGAGGAGCTCACAATCTAATCCTACCATAGTCATAGTCTAATGTCCTACCATATTATTATTATGTATTTATATAGCACTGACATCTTCTGCAGCACATTACAGAGTACATAGTCATGTCACTGACTGTCCTCAGAGGAGCTCACACTCTATTCCTACCATAGTCATAGTCTAATGTCCTACCATATTATTATTATGTATTTATATAGCACTGACACCTTCTGCAGCACATTACAGAGTACATAGTCATGTCACAGACTGTCCTCAGAGGAGCTCACACTCTAATCCTACCATAGTCATAGTCTAATGTCCTACCATATTATTATGTATTTATATAGCATTGGCATCTTCTGCAGCACTTTACAGAGTACACAGTCATGTCACTGGCTGTCCTCAGAGGAGCTCACACTCTAATCCTACCACAGTCATAGTCTAATGTCCTACCATATTATTATTATTATGTATTTATATAGCACTGACATCTTCTGCAGCACATTACAGAGTACATAGTCATGTCACTGACTGTCCTCAGAGGAGCTCACACTCTAATCCTGTCATAGTCATAGTCTAATGTCCTACCATATTATTATTATGTATTTATATAGCACTGACATCTTCTGCAGCACATTACAGAGTACATAGTCATGTCACTGACTGTCCTCAGAGGAGATCACACTCTAATCCTACCATAGTCATAGTCTAATGTCCAACCATATTATTATTATGTATTTATATAGCACTGACATCTTCTGCAGCACATTACAGAGTACATAGTCATGTCACTGACTGTCCTCAGAGGAGCTCACACTCCTCCTACCATAGTCATGGTCTAATGTCCTACCATATTATTATTATGTATTTATATAGCACTGACATCTTCTGCAGCACATTACAGAGTATATAGTCATGTCACTGACTGTCCTCAGAGGAGCTCACACTCTAATCCTACCATAGTCACAGTGTAATATCCTACCATATTATTATTATGTATTTATATAGCACTGGCATCTTCTGCAGCACTGTACAGAGTACATAGTCATGTCACTAAATGTCCTCAGAGGAGCTCACACTCTAATCCTACCATAGTCATAGTCTAATGTCCAACCATATTATTATTATGTATTTATATAGCACTGACATCTTCTGCAGCACATTACAGAGTACATAGTCATGTCACTGACTGTCCTCAGAGGAGCTCACACTCTAATCCTACCATAGTCATAGTCTAATGTCCTACCATATTATTATTATGTATTTATATAGCACTGACATCTCCTGCAGCACATTACACAGTACATAGTCATGTCACTGACTGTCCTCAGAGGAGCTCACACTGTAATCCTACCATAGTCATAGTGTAATGTCCTACCATATTATTATTATGTATTTATATAGCACTGACATCTCCTGCAGCACATTACAGAGTACATAGTCATGTCACTAAATGTCCTCAGAGGAGCTCACACTCTAATCCTACCATAGCCATAGTCTAATGTCCTACCATATTATTATTATGTATTTATATAGCACTGACATCTCCTACAGCACATTACACAGTACATATAGTCATGTCACTGACTGTCCTCAGAGGAGCTCACACTCTAATCCTACCATAATCATAGTCTAATGTCCTGCCATAGTATTATTATGTATTTATATAGCACTGACATGTTCTGCAGCACATTACAGAATACATAGTCATGTCACTGACTGTCCTCAGAGGAGCTCACAATCTAACCCTACCATAGTCATAGTGTAATGTCCTACCATAGTATTATTATGTATTTATATAGCACTGACATCTTCTGCAGCACATTACAGAGTACATAGTCATGTCACTGACTGTCCTCAGAGGAGCTCACAATCTAATCCTACCTTAGTCATAGTCTAATGTCCTACCATATTATTATTATGTATTTATATAGCACTGACATCTCCTGCAGCACATTACAGAGTACATAGTCATGTCACTGACTGTCCTCAGAGGAGCTCACAATCTAATCCTACCTTAGTCATAGTCTAATGTCCTACCATATTATTATTATGTATTTATATAGCACTGACATCTCCTGCAGCACATTACAGAGTACATAGTCATGTCACTGACTGTCCTCAGAGGAGCTCACAATCTAATCCTACCTTAGTCATAGTCTAATGTCCTACCATATTATTATTATGTATTTATATAGCACTGACATCTTCTGCAGCACATTACAGAGTACATAGTCATGTTACTGACTGTCCTCAGAGGATCTCACTCTAATCCTACCATAGTCATAGTGTAATGTCCTACCATATTATTATGTATTTATATAGCACTGACATCTCCTGCAGCACATTACAGAGTACATAGCCATGTCACTGACTGTCCTCAGAGGAGCTCACACTCTAATCCTACCATAGTCATAGTGTAATGTCCTACCATATTATTATTATGTATTTATATAGCACTGACATCTCCTGCAGCACATTACAGAGTACATAGTCATGTCACTGACTGTCCTCAGAGGAGCTCACACTCTAATCCTACCATAGTCATAGTCTAATGTCCTACCATATTATTATTATGTATTTATATAGCACTGACATCTTCTGCAGCATGTTACAGAGTACATAGCCATGTCACTGACTGTCCTCAGAGGAGCTCACACTCTAATCCTACCATAGCCATAGTCTAATGTCCTACCATATTATTATTATGTATTTATATAGCACTGACACCTTCTGCAGCACATTACAGAGTACATAGTCATGTCACTGACTGTCCTCAGAGGAGATCACAATCTAATCCTACCATAGTCCTAGTCTAATGTCCTACCATATTATTAGTATGTATTTATATAGCACTGACATCTCCTGCAGCACATTACAGAGTACATAGTCATGTCACTGACTGTCCTCAGAGGAGCTCACACTCTAATCCTACCATAGTGATAGTCTAATGTCCTACCATGTTATTATTATGTATTTATATAGCACTGACATCTCCTGCAGCACATTACAGAGTATATAGTCATGTCACTGACTGTCCTCAGAGGAGCTCACACTCTAATCCTACCATAGTCATAGTGTGATGTCCTACCATATTATTATTATGTATTTATACAGCACTGACATCTCCTGCAGCACATTACAGAGCACATAGTCATGTCACTGGCTGTCCTCAGAGGAGCTCACACTCTAATCCTACCATAGCCATAGTCTAATGTCCTACCATATTATTATGTAATTATATAGCACTGACATCTTCTGCAGCACATTACAGAGTACATAGTCATGTCACTGACTGTCCTCAGAGGAGCTCACACTCTAATCCTACCATAGTCATAGTATAATATCCTACCATATTATTAGTATGTATTTATATAGCACTGACATCTTCTGCAGCACATTACAGAGTACATAGTCATGTCACTGACTGTCCTCAGAGGAGCTCACACTCTAATCCTACCATAGTCATAGTCTAATGTCCTACCATATTATTATTATGTATTTATATAGCACTGGCATCTTCTGCAGCACATTACAGAGTACATAGTCATGTCACTGACTGTCCTCAGAGGAGCTCACACTCTAATCCTACCATAGTCATAGTCTAATGTCCTACCATATTATTAGTATGTATTTATATAGCACTGACATCTTCTGCAGCACATTACAGAGTACATAGTCATGTCACTGACTGTCCTCAGAGGAGCTCACACTCTAATCCTACCATAGTCCTAGTATAATGTCCTACTATATTATTATTATGTATCTATATAGCACTGACATCTCCTGCAGCACTGTACAGAGTACATAGTCATGTCACTGACTGTCCTCAGAGGAGCTCACAATCTAATCCTATCATAGTAATAGTCTAATATCCTACCAAATTTTTATTATTATTATGTATTTATATAGCACTGACATCTTCTGCAGCACATTACAGAGTACATAGTCATGTCACTGACTGTCCTCAGAGGAGCTCACACTCTAATCCTACCATAGTCATAGTCTAATGTCCTACCATATTATTATTATTATTATGTATTTATATAGCACTGACATCTTCTGCAGCACATTACAGAGTACATAGTCATGTCACTGACTGTCCTCAGAGGAGCTCACACTCTAATCCTACCATAGTCATAGTCTAATGTCCTACCATATTATTATTATGTATTTATATAGCACTGACATCTTCTGCAGCACATTACAGAGTACATAGTCATGTCACTGACTGTCCTCAGAGGAGCTCACACTCTAATCCTACCATAGTCCTAGTATAATGTCCTACTATATTATTATTATGTATTTATATAGCACTGACATCTCCTACAGCACATTACAGAGTACATAGTCATGTCACTGACCCTACCCCAGCCAATGCTGCTCATCACTTTGCCTCATTCCAATGATGTGTGTGACTTTATTATTATTTATGTATGATTATTATTACAATTGGGTGACGAGTGTAGGGCTGACGACTGTAGGGGTGACGGCTGTAGGAGTAATGGTTGTAGTGATGATGGGTGTAGGGGTGATGGCTGTAGTGGTGACAGGTGTAGGGGTGACGGCTGTAGGGGTTATGGTTGTAGTGGTGATGGGTGTAGGGGTGACGGCTGTAGGAGTAATGGTTGTAGTGGTGATGGGTGTAGTGGTTATGGCATTGGTGGTGACAGGTGTAGGGGTGACGGCTGTAGGGGTAATGGTTGTAGTGGTGATGGGTGTAGGGGTGATGGCTGTAGTGGTGACAGGTGTAGGGGTGACGGCTGTAGGGGTTATGGTTGTAGTGGTGATGGGTGTAGGGGTGATGGCTGTAGGGGTGACGGGTGTAGTGGTCTTGGCTGTAGGGGTGAAGGCTGTGGGGTGACAGATGTAAGGGTGATGGGTGTAGGGGTTACAGCTGTAAGGGGGATTGGTGTAGGGGTAACATGTGTAGTGGTGACAGGTGTAGGGGTTAGGGGTGTAGGGGTGATGGCTGTAGGGTGAAAGCTGTAAAGGTGACAGCTGTGGGGGTGACGGCTGTGGTGGTGATGGTGATGGGTGTAGGGATGGTGGATGTAGAGGTGACAGGTATAGGGTAGAAAGCTGTAGGGGTAAAGGTTGTAGTAGTCACGAGTGTAGGGGTGACCGGTGTAGTGGTTATATGGCATTGGTGGTGACAGGTGTAGGGGTGACGGCTGTAGTGGTGACGACTGTAGGGGTGACAGCTGTAGGGGTGATGGCTGTAAGGGTGACAGGTGTAGTGGTGACGGTTGTAGGGGTGATGGCTGTAGGAGTGAAAGCAGTGGTGGTGACGGCTGTAGGGGTGACAGCTGCATTGGAGATGGCTGTAAGGGTGACGGCTGTAGGGGTGACAGTTGTAGGGGTGATGGCTGTAGTGGAGAAGGCTGTAGAGGCTACAGGTGTAGGGGTGACAGGTGTAGGGGTGACGGCTGTAGGGGTGACGGCTGTAGGGGTGATGGCTGTAGGGGTGATGGCTGTAGGGGTGACAGCAGTGGTGGCGATGGCTGTAGGGGTGAAAGCTGTATTGGTGATGGCTTTAGGGGTTACAGATGTAGGATTGGCGGCAGTGGTGGTGACAGGTGTAGGGGTGACAGGTGTAGGAATGATAGGTGTAGTGGTGACGGCTGTAGTGGTGACGGCTGTAGGGGTGACGGCTGTAGGGGTGATCGGGGTAATGGTAACAGGTGTAGTGGTGACGGCTGTAGGGGTGACGGTTGTAGGGGTGATGGCTGTAGGAGTGAAAGCAGTGGTGGTGACGGCTGTAGGGGTGACGGCTGTAGTGGTGACGGCTGTAGGGGTGATCGGGGTAATGGTAACAGGTGTAGTGGTGACGGCTGTAGGGGTGACAGTTGTAGGGGTGATGGGTGTAGGAGTGAAAGCAGTGGTGGTGACGGCTGTAGGGGTGACGGCTGTAGTGGTGACGGCTGTAGGGGTGATCGGGGTAATGGTAACAGGTGTAGTGGTGACGGCTGTAGGGGTGACGGTTGTAGGGGTGATGGCTGTAGGAGTGAAAGCAGTGGTGGTGACGGCTATAGGGGTGACGGCTGTAGTGGTGACGGCTGTAGGGGTGATCGGGGTAATGGTAACAGGTGTAGTGGTGACGGCTGTAGGGGTGACGGTTGTAGGGGTGATGGCTGTAGGGGTGATCGGGGTAATGGTAACAGGTGTAGTGGTGACGGCTGTAGGGGTGACCGTTGTAGGGGTGATGGCTGTAGGAGTGAAATCAGTGGTGGTGACGGCTGTAGGGGTGACGGCTGTAGTGGTGACGGCTGTAGGGGTGATCGGGGTAATGGTAACAGGTGTAGTGGTGACGGCTGTAGGGGTGACGGTTGTAGGGGTGATGGCTGTAGGAGTGAAAGCAGTGGTGGTGACGGCTGTAGGGGTGACGGCTGTAGTGGTGACGGCTGTAGGGGTGATCGGGGTAATGGTAACAGGTGTAGTGGTGACGGCTGTAGGGGTGACGGTTGTAGGGGTGATGGCTGTAGGAGTGAAAGCTGTGGTGGTGACGGCTGTAGGGGTGACGGCTGTAGTGGTGATGGCTGTAGGGGTGATCGGGGTAATGGTAACAGGTGTAGTGGTGACGGCTGTAGGGGTGACCGTTGTAGGGGTGATGGCTGTAGGAGTGAAATCAGTGGTGGTGACGGCTGTAGGGGTGACGGCTGTAGTGGTGACGGTTGTAGGGGTGATCGGGGTAATGGTAACAGGTGTAGTGGTGACGGCTGTAGGGGTGACGGTTGTAGGGGTGATGGCTGTAGGAGTGAAAGCAGTGGTGGTGACGGCTGTAGGGGTGACGGCTGTAGTGGTGACGGCTGTAGGGGTGATCGGGGTAATGGTAACAGGTGTAGTGGTGACGGCTGTAGGAGTGACGGTTGTAGGGGTGATGGCTGTAGGAGTGAAAGCTGTGGTGGTGACGGCTGTAGGGGTGACGGCTGTAGTGGTGATGGCTGTAGGGGTGATCGGGGTAATGGTAACAGGTGTAGTGGTGACGGCTGTAGGGGTGACGGTTGTAGGGGTGATGGCTGTAGGAGTGAAAGCAGTGGTGGTGACGGCTGTAGGGGTGACGGCTGTAGTGGTGACGGCTGTAGGGGTGATCGGGGTAATGGTAACAGGTGTAGTGGTGACAGCTGTAGGGATGACAGCTGTACTGGTGATGGGTGTAGAGGTGCTAGCTGTAGGGGTGACAGCTGTACTGGTGATGGGTGTGGAGGCAGGGCAGTTTCTAGGCTAAATTGCACCCAGGGCGAGGATGTAGAAATTTCACTCCCTTCCCCCCACCCCCGTGGACTCGGGAACCCTTACGCTTTAGGAACAGAAATACAGACACAGGTCACAAGTAGATCTGCCTACTTTCTAGTGACCAGCCGCTCATCCAGGAGGAAGCAGGAAAACACCCAGGCGAGGAGAACCCGGAAAGCAGACTCCTCCATGGGCGCCGTGCACTCACAGCCTGCAGTACCGCTACAGGACAGCAGGTGTCATCACGTGGTGGTGACATGATGATGACTTGAAGTCTGACGCAGGCAGCCTAGGAGGAGTCAAGGAAGGTGATCGCGCTGGTAATCTACTTCTTCCATTTGGCTGCACCACACGTCACCAGCTCCCTAGCGGTAATGTCCTTCTGCCAGCGCCCCCCTTCATCTACTTGCTGGTCTGCGCCCAGTGCGGTCGCCCTGCCTGCACTGCCCAAGAAACGGCCCTGTGTGGGGGCGTCAGTTTGCTGTAGGGGTAACAGCTGTAGTGCTGTGAGTCTGGAGGGGTTTGCAGAGTGACTGCTCTGCCAGTGATAATATGACCCCTCATTGCTGTACTGCCCGCTCTAGAAGCCGGTAGAGATGGTAGTTTGGAGCAGGTTGATTCGCAGGCAGTGATCTTTCCCGTCCATTATGCTCAACATGACCTCTGACCTGAATATAGCTGGCCAATAGGAATGGAGTGTGCTGCAGTGACTGTGCTCATGGCAACCTCCATCCCTACTGGCCAGCTGGCTCCAGGCCAGAGGCCACGCTGAGCATTATGGGAGGGAAATTCACCATTACCATCCCTACTGACTGGTTCTCTTATTCAGCCCCTCCCCCCGACTTCGAGCACATAAAGGAGACACCATGCTGGGAGTTTATTTCTGCAGAGTTAATTCTGTCAGATCATTTTCATTTTAAGAATATTTTTGTTGGCAGATGCAGAAGGCGAACGCCGAGCCGCAAGTGCTGCCTTCATGGTGGTTAATACAGTGCGGCCGCTGCTGCTGCTTCTTCATTATCTGCTCTATCAATCTGCGCTAGCTTCATCATAAAAACACATCTGTGTCTGCAAGTCCTTCTGTTCCACCACTTACTATTCCAGCAACGGCTTCTGCCACTCCTCAGGGGAGACAATCTCATACATGTACTATTATTATTATTATTATTTAGTATTTATATAGCGCCGACATATTACGCAGCGCTGCACAGTGTATATATATATATCTTGTCACTAACTGTCCCTCAAAGGAGCTCACAATCTAATCCCTACCATTGCCATATGTCTATATTATGTAGTGTAAGTACTGTAGTCTAGGGCCAATTTTTAGGGGGAGCTAATTAACTTATCCGTATGTTTTTGGAATGTGGGAGGAAACCGGAGTGCCCGGAGGAATCCCACGCAGACACAGAGAGAACATACAAACTCTTTGCAGATAGTGCCCTGGCTGGGATTCGAACCAGGGACCCAGTGCTGCAAGGCGAGGGAGCTAACCACTACGCCACCGTGCTGCCCAAATCCTGCCTACTATCTGCCTACTATCTGCCTACTATCCTACCACATTATTATTATATAGCACTGACATCTTCTGCAGCACATTACAGAGTACATAGTCATGCCACTGACTGTCCTCAGAGGAGCTCACACTCTAATCCTACCACAGTCATAGTGTAATGTCCTACCATATTATTATTATTATTATTATTATATAGCACTGACATCTTCTGCAGCACATTACAGAGTACATAGTCATGTAACTGACTGTCCTCAGTGAAGCTCACACTCTAATCCTACCATAATCATAGTCTAATATCCTACCATATTATTATTATGTATTTATATAGCACTGACATCTTCTGCAGCACATTACAGAGTACATAGTCATGTCACTGACTGTCCTCAGAGGAGCTCACACTCTAATCCTACCATAGTCATAGTGTAATGTCCTACCATATTATTATTATGTATTTATATAGCACTGAAATCTTCTGCAGCACATTACAGAGTGCATAGTCATGTCACTGACTGTCCTCAGAAAAGCTCACACTCTAATCCTACCATAGTCATAGTCTAATGTCCTAACATATTATTATTATGTATTTATATAGCACTGACATCTCCTGCAGCACATTACAGAGTACATAGTCATGTCACTGACTGTCCTCAGAGGAGCTCACACTCTAATCCTACCATAGTCATAGTGAAATGTCCTACCATGTTATTATTATATATTTATATAGCACTGACATCTTCTGCAGCACATTACAGAGTACATAGTCATGTCACTGACTGAGGAGCTCACATTCTAATCCTACCATAGTCATAGTCTAATGTCCTACCATATTATTATTATGTATTTATATAGCACTGACATCTTCTGCAGCACATTACAGAGTGCATAGTCATGTCACTGACTGTCCCCAGAGGAGCTCACACTCTAATCCTACCATAGTCATAGTCTAATGTCCTCCCATATTATTATTATGTATTTATATAGCACTGACATCTCCTGCAGCACATTACAGAGTACATAGTCATGTCACTGACTGTCCTCAGAGGAGCTCACACTCTAATCCTACTATAGTCATAGTCTAATGTCCTACCATATTATTATTATGTATTTACATAGCACTGACATCTTCTGCAGCGCTGTACAGAGTACATAGTCATGTCACTGACTGTCCTCAGAGGAGCTCACACTCTAATCCTACCATAGTCATAGTGTAATGTCCTACCATATTATTATTATGTATTTATATAGCACTGACATCTCCTGCAGCACATTACAGGGTACATAGTCATGTCACTGGCTGTCCTCAGAGGAGCTCACACTCTAATCCTATCATAGTCATAGCCTAATGTCCTACCATATTATTATTATGTATTTATATAGCACTGACATCTTCTGCAGCACATTACAGAGTACATAGTCATGTCACTGACTGTCCTCAGAGGAGCTCACACTCTAATCCTACCATAGTCATAGTCTAATATCCTGCCATATTATTATTATGTATTTATATAGCACTGACATCTTCTGCAGGACATTACAGAGTACATAGTCATGTCACTGACTGTCCTCAGAGGAGCTCACACTCTAATCCTACCATAGTCATAGTCTAATGTCCTACCATATTATTATTATTATGTATTTATATAGCAGTGACATCTTCTGCAGCACATTACAGAGTAAATAGTCATGTCACTGACTGTCCTCAGGGATGAATTTAGAGAGCTATAGACTAGACAAAGATTTGAACCCGGGACCCAATGCTGTCAGGGTGGAGTTCTTGAGATATGAGCGGTGTCCCTAGGCTTTTGTGCAGAGTCTGAGGTGATTCTGCCCCTCCTGGAATGAACGGTTGAGTGGTTCGGCTCACCCTTCTCTTTGGGGACATAGAAGTAGCCTCTATTGAACACATCGGACCCCGATCCCTGACACCCCGCCGGAGAGGTGCAGATACGGCCGTGTACGGGATTCTTGTGCACCAAAGAGAAGTAAATCTTCCTGTAAAGACACAACATGGGGAGAAAATACTGAACAGACTTACAAGAAATAAACATAGAGGAAGACATTTATCACTTGTTCAGACAATGGCAGAAACACTCTACAGATTCATACAAATGATACAAACAGAAGCGGTACAGCCAGGCCTCACATCAGACAATGGCAGAAACACTCTACAGATTCATACAAATGATACAAACAGAAGCAGTACAGCCAGGCCTCACATCAGACAATGGCAGAAACACTCTACAGAGTCACACAAATGATACAAACAGAAGCGGTACAGCCAGGCCTCACATCAGACAAATGGCAGAAACACTCTACAGAGTCACACAAATGATACAAACAGAAGCGGTACAGCCAGGCCTCGCATCACACAATGGCAGAAACGCTCTACAGAGTCACACAAATGATACAAACAGAAGCGGTACAGCCAGGCCTCACATCAGACAATGGCAGAAACGCTCTACAGATTCATACAAATGATACAAACAGAAGCGGTACAGCCAGGCCTCACATCAGACAATGGCAGAAACGCTCTACAGAGTCACACAAATGATACAAACAGAAGCGGTACAGCCAGGCCTCACATCAGACAATGGCAGAAACGCTCTACAGAGTCACACAAATGATACAAACAGAAGCGGTACAGCCAGGCCTCGCATCACACAATGGCAGAAACGCTCTACAGAGTCACACAAATGATACAAACAGAAGCGGTACAGCCAGGCCTCGCATCACACAATGGCAGAAACGCTCTACAGAGTCACACAAATGATACAAACAGAAGCGGTACAGCCAGGCCTCACATCAGACAAATGGCAGAAACACTCTACAGAGTCACACAAATGCTACAAACAGAAGCGGTACAGCCAGGCCTCACATCAGAGATCAGACAAACATCCACTACCAACCAGCAAATAGTTAATTACATATTAAAAAAAACACTGCTACTGACCTAAGGAGAGGGAATCTTCTGGATACTAATGAGGCTGCCCTCTCTGTCCTCCGCTCCCCCGCAGCTGCCGGGACCCTCCAGCTGATCAGGTGGCCGTGCATGCACAGTAATATGGAGTCCGGGGGCATAACGAGAGGGGAGCAGCACCTGTGATGGCAGCAGAGCCCAGAGGTGTGGTGACCCCAACTACTAACCTACCCTCCGTCCCTGCTGACGGATCACCCTACTGACGCTCAAATTCCGGGCGGAGTTACATACTACTCCCCCTCCGAGTCGTAGCGTCTCAGAGTGAGAAGTAAATCGGAGTCAGGCGATCACCGGAACCCCTAATTACCCGTGCGTAGGTCATGCATTGCTGCTAAAGCCACGCCCAACTCAAGCGATATGCAGCCGGCGCACAGCACCGAAACCACCTGCGCCGGTGGAGCCCATCGTCCATCATACCCAGTCTGTGCCACCATGTCACATGCCAACCTCTAGGCTAGTGACGAGTCTGTACAGCACTCCACCCCAAACTGTCACAAGAGGGGATCGCATCCTAATCTCTGTGATTGTAGCTGTGTACACACTGATGGTACCTAACAAGATGCATGCTGGGAGATTCCCATCTGCTGACGCTGCAGTAGCCCCACCCAGTTACTGCCGCTCTGTAGGTCAGAATAATAGAAGTTATGTCAGAATAAAGATGGCCCCGCCCCGGCGCTGTGTTAGGAGAGGACATTCAGTGAGCGGGATACTTTAGAGGGTGAACAGGCTCTTGTCGGGGGCGTCTGTGGACAGGAAGGATCGGCAGTGTGTGGAGAAGTTCCCCTTAATTCCCGCACGATGGCAGGAGATGAGTCAGTCGTCCTATCGCGGGCGGCGGCGGGGGACGGGACGGAGATAATAGGGAACATCCTCCTCCTAATTATAAACCACTCTCAGCGTCTCACCGCGAGCGCTTTAATCTGAAGCGGCGGATTGATGAGCGGAGGATTCTGGAAATTGTGATTTCTCTATAATGTTAATGAGAGACACACATGTCCCGGATTCCGAGCAGATCGGCGGAACGCGTGCGGCCGGCAATGCTTCGCACATCGTGTCTGCGGTGGGGAGAGTTACTATGAATGTTTTATAACGGCTGCATTAACTATAACACATCAAAGAGTCGGAGCGAGCGGCAACCAGAGCTCATCTCTGCAGAGAACCTCCAGGGTTATTATACGGCGTCTCCTGTGCCTGGCGCGTCCTTGTTATGTGTCCCCATATTTCACACGGCTGCAGAGCGCGTCACTGCGCCAGCTGAGACACATCCATACTGGCACCATTACCCTCTATGTGTGCGGCCAATCGACCATCCAATGTGATCATTTTATCGAATCAGATGAAAATCAGATCCAGCACAAGTATGCCCAATCGATGATCCCACCAATTTCAGCTTGAAAACAGTCAATTGTATAAATTGAGCAAGCTGGAAAATCTCACTCCGACATAGTCGATGCAATATCACCACGCAATTGATCAACCGATGGACGGACCCCCGGCTGCTGTCTGCTCAAATGTTAGTATCCCTCCCTTAATCCAGGGCCTGTGCATTAGTAACCTCACCTGTCCAGCTTCCGGGACTTCCAGCCTCTCCGCCTTCTTCTCCGAGTACCCCGGATAACATCATATGCACTTGATGTATGCACCAATCACTAATCACTACCATCACTAATCAGAGACTTACATATCTATCACCTGACCAGACTGATCACATGCTTCTCCGTGACTTCTCCTAGACACCACCATCACTAATCAGAGACTTACATATCAATCACCTAACCAGACTGATCACATGCTTCTCCATGCCTTCTCCTAGACACCACCATCACTAATCAGAGACTTCCATATCTATCACCTGACCAGACTGATCACATGCTTCTCTGTGACTTCTCCTAGACATGACCATCACTAATCAGAGACTTCCATATCTATCACCTGACCAGATTGATCACATGCTTCTCCATGACTTCTCCTACACATGACCATCACTAATCAGAGACTTCCATATCTATCACCTGACCAGACTGATCACATGCTTCTCCGTGACTTCTCCTAGACACAACCATTACTAATCAGAGACTTACATATCTATCACCTGACCAGACTGATCATATGTTCTCCATGACTTCTCCTAGACACGCCCATCACTAATCAAAGACTTACATATCAATCACCTGACCAGACTGATCACATGCTTCTCCATGACTTCTCCTAGGCAGGACCATCACTAATCAGATACTTACATATCTATCACCTGACCAGACTGATCACATGCTTCTCTGTGACTTCTCCTAGACACGACCATCACTAATCAGATACTTACATATCTATCACCCGATCAGACTGATCACATGCCGCTCCATGACTTCTCCTAGACCTGACCATTACTAATCAGAGACTTACATATCTATCACCTGACCACACCGATCACATGCTTCTCTATGACTTCTCCTAGACATGACCATCACTAATCAGAGACTTACATATCTATCACCTGACCAGACTGATCACATGCTTCTCCATGACTTCTCCTAGACACAACCATCACTAATCAGAGACTTACATATCAATCACCTGACCAGACTGATCACATGCTTCTCTGTGACTTCTCCTAGACACCACCATCACAAATCAGAGACTTCCATATCTATCACCTGACCAGACTGATCACATGCTTCTCTGTGACTTCTCCTAGACATGACCATCACTAATCAGAGACTTCCATATCTATCACCTGACCAGATTGATCACATGCTTCTCCATGACTTCTCCTAGACATGACCATCACTAATCAGAGACTTCCATATCTATCACCTGACCAGACTGATCACATGCTTCTCCGTGACTTCTCCTAGACACGCCCATCAGAGACTTACATATCTATCACCTGACCATACTGATCACATGCTTCTCCATGACTTCTCCTAGACACCACCATCACTAATCAGAGACTTACATAGCTATCACCTGACCAGACTGATCACATGCTTCTCCATGACTTCTCCTAGATACCACCATCACTAATCAGAGACTTACATATCAATCACCTGACCAGACTGATCACATGCTTCTCCATGCCTTCTCCTAGACACCACCATCACTAATCAGAGACTTCCATATCTATCACCTGACCAGACTGATCACATGCTTCTCTGTGACTTCTCCTAGACATGACCATCACTAATCAGAGACTTCCATATCTATCACCTGACCAGATTGATCACATGCTTCTCCATGACTTCTCCTAGACATGACCATCACTAATCAGAGACTTCCATATCTATCACCTGACCAGACTGATCACATGCTTCTCCGTGACTTCTCCTAGACACAACCATTACTAATCAGAGACTTACATATCTATCACCTGACCAGACTGATCATATGTTCTCAATGACTTCTCCTAGACATGACCATCACTAATCAGAGACTTACATATCTATCACCTGACCAGACTGACCACATGCTTCTCCATGACTGCTCCTAGACACGACCATCACTAATCAGAGACTTACATATCTGTCAACTGACCAGACTGATCACATGCTTCTCCATGACTTCTCCTAGACACGACCATCACTAATCAGAGACTTACATAGCTATCACCTGACCACACTGATCACATGCTTCTCCATGACTGCTCCTAGACACGACCATCACTAATCAGAGACTTACATAGCTATCACCTGATCACACTGATCACATGCTTCTCCATGACTTCTCCTAGACACGACAATCACTAATCAGAGACTTACACATATTCACCTGACCACACTGATCACATGCTTCTCCACGACTTCTCCTAGACACGACCATCACTAATCAGAGACTCACATATCTATTACCTGACCAGACTGATCACATGCTTCTCTGTGACTTCTCCGAGACATGACCACCTGACCAGACTGATCACATGCTTCTTCATGACTTCTCCTAGACATGACCCTCCTTTGTACCTTGTGAGATAGGAAGAGAGTTACCTGGTGGAGTTCTGCTCCCTGTCGGCAACATAGAAGCTGAAGTCGAATTTCCACCCTCGGCGTGAGTCGCAGGCTGATGAGGTAATCATCCACTTCCTGGGACAGGCGGAGGTCTGCAGCCCTATGGTGGACACACAAGCGGTCAGCTTCCTGGTGTAGTTACCGTAAGGAATCTTATATACCTAAACAATTAACGAAAACACATATTTTACAAGGTGGCAACCTGTGTCCATCAGCTGCACGTCCTGAGTGCTCTGTGCCTGAACAATGACATCACACAGGGGCGCTAAGAGGGCACTAAGGGGGACATGCTTGGAGATGTCACATAAAACGTAATCACCCACACATATAGGGGACAGTGTGCCTGAACAATGACATCATACGGGGGAGGGACCATGCCTGGAGATGTCACACATACCACAATCACCCACATATAGGAGACAACCTACGTATCACATGAGGCTCAATGATTTGCCACTTTTTCTGTCCACATGCAAATTTAGTGGAAATTGTATAAAGCACAAAACTGACATGAAATGCATTTGCTGGGCCCCGTCCTGCGCTGCATACAATTTACATCATACTTGCATGCAAGCAGGTATTAGTTTATCTAACCCTGGTCTGTGTACATCTGTGTATACACTTCACCCCTGAGCATCAGGGGGGGAGGGGGGTACATCTCTGTACAGGCACCAGCCCTGAGCATCGTCAGAGGGAGGGGGTTACATCTCTGTACAGGCACCATCACTGAGCATTGGGGGAAAGGGGGGTTTAAATCTCTGTACAGGCACCGCCCCTGAGCTTCGGGAGGGGGTTACATCTCTGTACAGGCACCACCCCTGAGCATCGGGGGGGTTACATCTCTGTATAGGCACCACTCCTGAGCATTGGGGGGGTTACAACTCTGTACAGGCACCACCACTGAGCATCGGGAGGGGGTTACATCTCTGTACAGGGACCACCCCTGAGCATCGGGGGGTTTACATCTCTGTACAGGCACCACCCCTGAGTGTCGGGGGAGGTGGGGGGGGTTACATCTCTGTACAGGCACCACCCCTGAGCATCGGGGGGGGGGTTAAATCGCTGTACAGGCACCACCCCTGAGTGTCGGGGGAGGGGGGTTACATCTCTGTACAGGCATCACCCCTGAGCATCGGGGGGGGGGGGGGGGGGGAATGTGTACATCTGTGAACAGTCACCACCCTGTGTATACGCACCACCCCTCCTCCCCCGCCCTGTTCCTCCCCACTTCTCTGCTACAGGAAGCAGCGTGTCCATGTCCATTCCTCCAACTACCCCAACCACTAGTCTTGTTCCTGATCTGCTGAAACCACTACAGGAAGCAGTGTGTCCATGTCCATTCCTCCAACCCCAACCACAAGTCTTGTTCCTGATCTGCTGAAACCACTACAGGAAGCAGCATGTCCATGTCCATTCCTCCAACCCCAACCACAAGTCTTTTTCCTAATCTCTTGCAAAAACTACAGGAAACAGTGTGATAGGAATCACACATGCTGCCATGTTGTATGGCTCTGAGCATGTGACCTGTAGCAGCCTGTTGAAGGAGTTAATCAGAGGCTCTGTGGGTGGGACATCAAACAACATGCTGAAGATCACAGCCTGCAGCCCTGTAATACTGTGCTGCAGGAAGTAGCTGCTGGATGGATTCCTGGCCTGGTGTTTTATTAGTTATTCAGCAGCATCTAATCATCATGAATCTCCTTCCAAGGGAATATACAAGTCCTGTGGCCCGAGGGCTGCAGCTTTATCTACTAATCCATGGAAAGGCCTAATTTTATGAACAGATTTCCTGTGTTTGAAATAACCTTATGGCTTGCTCCAGGGGGTTTGTGTGTTCTGCCGTTGTTTTTTAGCATATAAATGAGCATCTGGTGCTGGGCCCCCAGCTCACGCCTGCGCCCTAGACACTTGCCTCCCTGCCTCCCCGCACTGCTGGCTTATCTCTGGGCTTTGCTGAAACGTAATCTCTCTCTGAGCTTCACAAAGCAGAGACATCTCTGAGCGGCCTCAGAGCACTATCTCCCTATCTGTGTTATCAGCAGCGATGCAAATCAGCGACACGGCGGAACCAGGCGGACGTGCGCTGCCTAAACAGCTCTGCCGCTCGGGATTTGTGTCCGGAAAGTTGTTATCCTCGGCACAATGTCACATCTGCCACCCTGAGAAGCATTGTGGCTAATCCGCAGGTATGCGAGCAGCCCCTGCGATCCTTTCACGCCGCGGCGGGGGAAAAACACAAGAGATTCCTAACAAGAGGAGGAATACACAGCTCTGCAATATGTGACGCTAACAGCAGAGAGTGTGGAATATCCGCTATGTGATGTCGTAGCAGAGAGAGCGCGGAAAACCCGCTATGTGACGTCGCAGCAGAGAGAGTGGAGAATAACCGCTATGTGATGCTAACAGCAGAGAGTGCGGAATATCCGCTATGTGACGGTCGCAGCAGAGAGAGTGCAGAATAACCGCTATGTGACGCTAAGAGCAGAGAGTGCGGAATATCCGCTATGTGACGGTCGCAGCAGAGAGAGTGCAGAATAACTGCTATGTGATGCTCATAGCAGAGAGTGTGGCATAATCGCTATGTGACGCTAACAGCAGAGAGTGCAGAATATCCACTATGTGACGGTCGCAGCAGAGAGAGTGCAGAATATCCACTATGTGACGGTCGCAGCAGAGAGAGTGCAGAATATCCACTATGTGACGGTCGCAGCAGAGAGTGTGGCATAATCGCTATGTGACGCTAACAGCAGAGAGTGCAGAATATCCACTATGTGACGGTCGCAGCAGAGAGAGTGCAGAATAACCGCTATGTGACGGTCGCAGCAGAGAGAGTGCAGAATAACCGCTATGTGACGGTCGCAGCAGAGAGAGTGCAGAATACCCGCTATGTGACGGTCGCAGCAGAGAGAGTGCAGAATAACCGCTATGTGACGCTAACAGCAGAGAGAGTGCAGAATAACCGCTATGTGACGCTAACAGCAGAGAGAGTGCAGAATAAACGCTATGTGACGGTCGCAGCAGAGAGTGGAGAATATCCGCTATGTGACGGTTGCAGCAGAGAGTGCGTAATATCCGCTATGTGACGGTCGCAGCAGAGAGAGTGCAGAATAACTGCTATGTGATGCTCATAGCAGAGAGTGTGGCATAATCGCTATGTGACGCTAACAGCAGAGAGTGCAGAATAACCGCTATGTGATGGTCGCAGCAGAGAGAGTGGAATATCTGCTACATGACGCTCATAGCAGAGAGTGTGGCATAACCGCTATGTGACGCTAACAGCAGAGAGTGCAGAATATCCACTATGTGACGGTCGCAGCAGAGAGAGTGCAGAATAACCGCTATGTGACGGTCGCAGCAGAGAGAGCGCAGAATAACCGCTATGTGACGGTCGCAGCAGAGAGAGTGCAGAATATCCGCTATGTGACGGTTGCAGCAGAGAGAGTGCAGAATACCCGCTATGTGACGGTCGCAGCAGAGAGCGTGCAGAATAACCGCTATGTGACGGTCGCAGCAGAGAGAGCGCAGAATATCCGCTATGTAATGGTCATAGCAGAGAAAGTGCAGAATATCCGCTATGTAATGGTCATAGCAGAGAGAGTGCAGAATATCCGCTATGTGACGCTAACAGCAGAGAGTGCAGAATATCCGCTATGTGACGGTCGCAGCAGAGAGAGTGGAATATCTGCTACATGACGCTAACAGCAGAGAGTGCAGAATATCCACTATGTGACGGTCGCAGCAGAGAGAGTGCAGAATAAACGATATGTGACGGTCGCAGCAGAGAGAGCACAGAATAACCGCTATGTGACGCTAACAGCAGAGAGTGCAGAATAACCGCTATGTGACGGTCGCAGCAGAGAGAGTGCAGAATAAACGCTATGTGACGGTCGCAGCAGAGAGTGGAGAATATCCGCTATGTGACGGTTGCAGCAGAGAGTGCGTAATATCCGCTATGTGACGGTCGCAGCAGAGAGAGTGCAGAATAACTGCTATGTGATGCTCATAATCGCTATGTGACACTAACAGCAGAGAGTGCAGAATAACTGCTATGTGACGGTCGCAGCAGAGAGAGTGGAATATCTGCTACATGACGCTCATAGCAGAGAGTGTGGCATAATCGCTATGTGACGCTAACAGCAGAGAGTGCAGAATATCCACTATGTGACGGTCGCAGCAGAGAGAGTGCAGAATAACCGCTATGTGACGGTCGCAGCAGAGAGAGTGCAGAATAACCGCTATGTGACGGTCGTAGCAGAGAGAGTGCAGAATAACCGCTATGTGACGGTCGCAGCAGAGAGAGTGCAGACTATCCGCTATGTAATGGTCATAGCAGAGAAAGTGCAGAATATCCGCTATGTAATGGTCATAGCAGAAATGGTCATAGCAGAGAGAGTGCAGAATATCCGCTATGTGACGCTAACAGCAGAGAGTGCAGAATATCCACTATGTGACGGTCGCAGCAGAGAGAGTGCAGAATAACCGCTATGTGACGCTAACAGCAGAGAGTGCGGAATATCCACTATGTGACGGTCGCAGCAGAGAGAGTGCAGAATAAACGCTATGTGACGGTCACAGCAGAGAGAGTGGAATATCTGCTACATGACGCTCATAGCAGAGAGTGCTGCATAACCGCTATGTGATGGTCGCAGCAGAGAGAGCGCAGAATAACCGCTATGTGACGCTAACAGCAGAGAGTGCAGAATATCCGCTATGCGACGTCGCAGCAGAGAGAGTGCAGAATAACCGCTATGTGACGTCGCAGCAGAGAGAGTGCAGAATAAGCGCTATGTGACGCTAACAGCAGAGAGTGCAGAATATCCGCTATGTGACGGTCGCAGCAGAGAGAGTGCAGAATAAACGCTATGTGACGGTCGCAGCAGAGAGAGTGCAGAATATCCGCTATGTGACGTCGCAGCAGAGAGTGCAGAATAACCACTATGTGGCGGTCGCAGCAGAGAGAGTGCAGAATAACCACTATGTGACGGTCGCAGCAGAGAGAGCGCAGAATATCCGCTATGTGACGGTCACAGCAGAGAGAGTGCAGAATATCCGCTATGTGGCGGTCGCAGCAGAGAGAGTGCAGAATATCCGCTATGTGATGTTGCAGCAGAGAGAGTGCAGAATATCCGCTATGCGACGTCACAGCAGAGAGAGCAGAATAACCGCTATGTGACGGTCGCAGCAGAGAGAGTGCAGAATATCCGCTATGTGACGGTCACAGCAGAGAGAGTGCAGAATATCCGCTATGTGACGGTCGCAGCAGAGAGAGTGCAGAATATCCGCTATGTGACGGTCGCAGCAGAGAGAGTGCAGAATATCCGCTATGTGACGGTCGCAGCAGAGAGAGTGCAGAATACCCGCTATGTGATGGTCGCAGCAGAGAGAGCGCAGAATAACCGCTATGTGACGGTCGCAGCAGAGAGAGCGCAGAATATCCGCTATGTGACGGTCACAGCAGAGAGAGTGCAGAATATCCGCTATGCGACGTCGCAGCAGAGAGAGTGCAGAATATCCGCTATGTGACGGTTGCAGCAGAGAGAGTGCAGAATACCCGCTATGTGGCGGTCGCAGCAGAGAGAGTGCAGAATATCCGCTATGTTACGTTGCAGCAGAGAGAGTGCAGAATATCCGCTATGTGACGGTCGCAGCAGAGAGAGTGCAGAATATCCGCTATGTGGCGGTCGCAGCAGAGAGAGTGCAGAATATCCGCTATGTGACGTTGCAGCAGAGAGAGTGCAGAATATCCGCTATGCGACGTCGCAGCAGAGAGAGCGCAGTATCTGCCTTCGTATCTTATGCTAGGTACACACCATACAATTTTGCGTTAAATAGATGGTTCGACAGATAATTTCCGACATGTCCAATCTTATTTTCGAACTTTTTTGTGATCGATTTTTCATTGAAGTTAATGGAAATAGGAAAGAAAAGATAACGGACTCGGAAATCAATCGGAAAATCAAATCGGGAATCGATTGGATGGAAAATCGACCGAAAAAAACGCCTCGTGTGTACCCAGGATTACATCTGTTCTAATAAAATGCTGCTAATCTCCAGTAATGGAATGAGGGCGAGACATTTCCACCACAGCCTTCACCAATCATTGCCTAGGCAAACATAGGCCTCCCGGTGAGTACATATTGTTCTGGCAGCGCTCCGTTCCCCGCAAATGACGGCTGTAGCTGCTGCCGCATAACCCCCCGCCGGAGTTAAATACTATCCCCCCCCCCCCTATGAGTTGTCGCAGCTGGGAGGGAGATGTAATTCTGAGCCCCGAATTACTGATCCGCATTGCTGCCATGAGGGCAGCCATCCTCGGCACACAGCGCCGCACGTCCAAAATAACCTGCTTCACTTCCGGGGAGCCCAGATACCAGCTCGCTCCATGCCCACGTCCAGGGGCCCTTTAAGAGCGAGCGCACACGGACGTTTGATATGCGTTTCTGAAGCACCTTGAACGCCTCACAAAGCAGGTTAGAATTCTGAACACACATTATGAAGCGGTTTTAGTCAGCGTGTAAAATGCAGCCAGAAATAAGTTTTTCCTGAAGATCGCGGGTTCAGTCCGCTGCGTATAAGGTCACTCCCTGATCGCTTTGAGGGGGGGCTGGCTGAGACATCTATCACCGCCTCTGTATAAAGAAATCTTCAGATCACACTAACCCTAAATCATCCGAACTTATTTGTATGTGGCAAAACTACGCAAAACTATCGGTGATATGGAGTCAGGTGCGGTAATAATGAGAGGTGGAGGGGGGTGGGGGATGATGAGGGGGAGGGGGATGACAATGAGGGGAGGGGGATGATAATGAGGGGGGAGGGGGATGATGAGAGGTGGAACGGGAGGGGTGATAATTAGAGATGGAGGGGGTAATGAGAGGTGGATGGGGGAGGGGGATGATGAGGGGGATAATGAGGGGAGGGGGATGATAATGAGGAGGGAGGGGTGATGATGAGAGGTGGAAGGGGAGGGGTGATAATTAGAGGTGGAGAGGGGGGGGGGGTGCTAATGAGAGGTGGATAGGGGTAGGGAGCTTCTTTAGAAGACAGAAATAGGAGGATCTTTAGAAGACAAGTTTGTAGACGCAATGAATGGCACAGAGGGAATTTTGAGGCACTCCGAAGACAATTATTCATGTCAGCCAGTACTATCACTCCCCTTCCCAGAACTGGTCAACTAACCAAGATCACACTGACACCAAGGCATGGATACCCCAGGAGATCTCAACAACCTCAGCCTAACATCTAACCAACTACAGATCTCTGTCATTGGAGAATGTCCATGAGTCCACCCACAGGGAAACAATGAGCAGGCATGGAAATCCATTACCATCAAATAACATTGCTGCGCATCTGCTGCCTGCAAATGATCAAATGCCAGAAATCCTTTGGATGAGACCAAATATACATTTTTACTTCAGTGAAACTTTTTTTGTTTGGCGAAAAATAAATACTGCATTCCAGAATACGCCCTTTATCCCGTCTGTGAAGCATGGTGGTGGAAGTATCATGGACTGAACCTCTTGCTGTGTCTGGATCAATATTGCTTGGCATTTTTTATTGTTTATGTAACTACAGATTCTGGCTTGTACAGGGAAATCAGGGTATCCGGCTGTGATCTGAAGCGCAGGAGAAACCGGGTCATGCAGAAGACAACAGTACTAAAAACACAGCCTAAACTAACAAAAAATGCCTAAAGGAGATGCAACTTCATGTTCTGGGCTTCTGGCATGGCCAAGTAAAAAGTCCTGACCTCAGTCCTATAAGATTGTTGTAGGGGGAGCTGAAATAGGAAGTCCATAGAAAGAAGTCACATTGGTCCCGAGCTGAAGCTGTTCAGAGGAACGGGCTGCAGCTCCTCCAAGCCAATGCACTAGTTTCTGGAAATATTTAGCTGATAAAGGGGGGACTAAAATTGCAAGCATAATATTGGGGTCTACATGAAAAGGGCGCCGGTAAAAAAGGGCGCCTGGTGGAGCCCATATATATACCAACTTCGGCTACAAAAAAGGCGCCTGGTGTAGCCCATATAAAGTTCGGCTACAAAAAAAGACGCTTGGTGTAGCCCATATAAAAACTTCGGCTACAAAAAAACCAAGGCGCCTGGTGTAGCCCATATAAAAACTTCGGCTACAAAAAAAAGTCAATAATATGGGCTACAGAGGGGCAACTTACTGTAGCCGAAAAAATATGGGCTACAAAGGGGAGCCCGCTTGTAGCCGAAAACCTTGTAGCCGAAAAAATATGGGCTACAAAGGGGAGCCCGCTTGTAGCCTATATCAAAAGTCGGGCGCCCTTTTCTACACCTTGTAGCCCATATTTCCAGAAATAACATTGATGTCTATGGCGGCGCCCTTTTCATACAGGCAGCTCGGGCGCCCTTTTCAACCGATCCCTAATATTGTGTTTAGAAGGCTTCTTATTGCCTAGTTTTACAAACTATGTGTAAAACTAGGTCATCTTTATGCAGAAATACTGGAAGTGCAAAATAATTCTTAACCTTAAAAGCAATGAATAGCGATGTTGGGGGTCATTGATACAAGGGGTCAAATATTAATACTGGATAGTGTTGGCTTAGAATTCAATCAGTTAATCCAAAACTGTTCATTTTTTTCATTTTCTGATTTAGCTATAGAGAAGAGAGTCCAGTCAACCCCCTCACCCCACTCTCCCGTCTATTGGCATGATTGCACTTCAGAGGTTGTACTCCTTTATGTCCTCTCCGCTCAAACCATAGAGATGGTTATCCCTTCATGTGCTCTCCTCTCCCCCGACAGAGTCAACCATCAGTAAGGTCTGTGTAACGATGGGTGTCAACACGCAGAGAGAATCTGATTACTGGTGATCTGCAGAATCACCCGCAATGCAGATATACACCAGATTATGGATGATCTGCAGTATCACCAATAATCCGGGTATGTCTAACCTCTGGACACCAGTATAATGTGAGTGTTTGGTGTAACAGTACAACTCTGAGCATAGACCACCAGAGACCCCGGTGTCCTGAGTGACTTGAGGAATACTCCCCTGACTGTGGGGAATATTCCTGTAGCCTGAGGACTCCCTAGAAGAGGGACCCAGGCTGGGTTGCAGGAAGCCCTGCTGCTAATATGAACAGACTTGCCCTAACTAGGTGTGAGGGCCTATTCTCTATGCCCTGGAACCAGGCTAAGGTATAACATAGAACTGACACAGTATCCTAGTCTTGGGTGTGAGGTCCGTAGTCACAATGCCCTGGAACTGGTCTAAAGCATAACATAGAACTGACACAGTATCCTAGTCTTGGGTGTGAGGTCCGTAGTCACAACACCCTGGAACTGGTCTAAAGCATAACATAGAACTGACACAGTATCCTAGTCTTGGGTGTGAGGTCCGTAGTCACAACACCCTGGAACTGGTCTAAAGCATAACAGTAAAGCCACAAGAGTAATCTAGCTCAGTGTGAATCCCCAGGTCCATCTGGCTCTTAACACACTTTAGGACCTGACTGTGGTCTGTGTGCCAACACATAAGCATTCGCAACGGCAGACAATGTGAGACTGAAGGACAAGCAGCTATATAGTGCAGCACAGATCAGCGCCGCCCAGTCCCCTTCAGCCAACCGCCGTTCGTTCTGGGATCAGCTGACCAGTAGAGTCAGCTGACCCCTTTCTGCTTCCCATAAAGCTTCTGCCTCTCGGCGCGCGTATTCCTCAGCCTATGTGCACAGGAAGGCTGAACCACATCAGACACATGTCGCCGCGCAGAAACCGCCGGGCTGAACACGGAGCTAGCCGCCGCGCCTTCAGAGCACGCGGCGGCTTTTCCGCAATCCTTCACAGTCTGCTCCTCAGAGGTGATAACTCTTCAGGTCCCCTCCTCTCCCCCGACAGAGTCAACCATCAGTAAGGTCTGCTCCTCAGAGGTGGTAGCCCTTCATGTCCCCTCCTCTCCCCACATAGAGTCAGCCATCAGTAAGGTCAGCTCTTCAGAGGTGGTAGCCCTTCATGTGCTCTCCTCTCCCTCCATAGAGTCAGCCATCAGTAAGGTCAGCTCTTCAGAGGTGGTAGCCCTTCATGTCCCCTCCTCTCCCCCCATAGAGTCAACCCTCAGAAGGATCAGCTCTTCAGAGATGGTAGCACTTCATGTCCCCTCCTCTCCCTCTATAGAGTCAGCCATCAGTAAGGTCAGCTCTTCAGAGGTGGTAGCCCTTCATGTCCCCTCCTCTCCCCCACAGAGTCAAGCATCAGAAGGGCCTGCTCTTTAGAGGTGGTGGCCAAATGGTGCGCCTCACACTTGCAAATGTAGGCAACGGCTGGAACTGGTTCACTCACATAACTCACAAAAGTGTAACAATGATGAGGGCGGGAAGCTGGCTCAAGCCAAAAGCAGAATATCAGGTTTGGGGGGTGTAAATGAGGGAGAACGGTGGTAAACAAGTCATCTGTGCCGATCACACACCTGAAAAGAGGTGACGTCATCGTCGCCAGGCAAGGCCACCTGCCACGGTAATGGGATGGTAGCATTCACGGATAATCTGAACAGTGTAATTCTTCCTTCCCATCTACACCTGGAAATGTAGACTGTCCTCTGCAGATCTGGAAGGAAAAAGAGACAAGAAACCTTCATTGTACACAGATTAGTCCAACCCAAATGTGTGGAGCACTTATCTATCTTAATGAATAGAGAACAGGTCCTTCCATCCTTGTTACATAGGTTCTACCATAGCTTATCCAACCCAAATGTGTGACCTGCTCAGCTATCCTAATGACCAGAGACCAGGTCCTACCAGAGCTTCTCCAACCCAAATGTGTGACCTGCCAGAGCTAATCCAACTCAAATGTGTGACCTGCTCAGCTATCCTAATGACCAGAGATTAGGTCCTACCAGAGCTTCTCCAACCCAAATGTGTGACCTGCTCAGAACAGGTCCTACCAGAGCTACTCCAATCCAAATGTGTGACCTGCTCAGCTCTCCTAATGACCAGAGATTAGGTCCTACCAGAGCTTATCCAACCCAAGTGTGTGACCTGCTCAGGTGTCCTAATGACCAGAGACCACGTTCTACCAGAGCTTCTCCCACCAAATGTGTGACCTGCTCAAATATCCTAATGACCAGAGACCAGGTCCTACCAGAGCTTCTCCACCCCAAATGTGTGACCTGCTCAGGTATCCTAATGACCAGAGACCAGGTCCTACCAGAGCTTATCCAACCCAAATGTGTAACGTGCTCAGGTGTCCTAATGACCAGAGACCAGGTCCTACCAGAGCTTATCCAACCCAAATGTGTGACCTACTCAAATATCCTAATGACCAGAGACCAGGTCCTACCGGAGAGTCTCCAACCCAAATGTGTGACCTGCTCAAATATCCTAATGAATAGAGACCAGGTCCTACCAGAGCTTCTCCCACCAAATGTGTGACCTGCTCAGCTATCCTAATGAATAGAGAACAGGTCCTACCAGAGCTTCTCCAACCCAAATGTGTGACCTGCTCAGCTATCCTAATGACCAGAGATCAAGTCCTACCAGAGCTTCTCCAACCCAAATGTTTGACCTTCTCAGGTGTCCTAATGACCAGAGACCAGGTCCTACCAGAGCTTATCCAACCCAAATGTGTGACCTGCTCAGCTATCCTAATGACCAGAGACCAGGTCCTACCAGAGCTTATCCAACCCAAATGTGTGACCTGCTCAAATATCCTAATGACCAGAGACCAGGTCCTACCAGAAAGTCTCCAACCCAAATGTGTGACCTGCTCAAATATCCTAATGAATAGAGACCAGGTCCTACCAGAGCTTCTCCCACCAAATGTGTGACCTGCTCAGCTATCCTAATGAATAGAGAACAGGTCCTACCAGAGCTTCTCCCACCAAATGTGTGACCTGCTCAGCTATCCTAATGACCAGAGACCAAGTCCTACCAGAGCTTCTCCCACCAAATGTGTGACCTGCTCAAGTATCCTAATCAATAGAGGCCAGGTCCCACCAGAGCTTCTCCAATCCAAATGTGAGACCTGCTCAGAACAGGTCCTACCAGAGCTTCTCCAACCCAAATGTGTGACCTGCTCAAATATCCTCATGACCAGAGACCAGGTTCTACCAGAGCTTCTCCAATCCAAATGTGTAACCTGCTCAAGTATCTTAATCAATAGAGGCCAGGTCCTATCAGAGCTTCTCCAACCCAAATGTGAGACGTGCTCAGAACAGGTCCTACCAGAGCTTCTCCAACCCAAATGTGTGACCTGCTCAAATATCCTAATGACCAGAGACCACGTTCTACCAGAGCTTCTCCAACCCAAATCTGTGACCTGCTCAGCTATCCTAATGAATAAAGACCAGGTTCTACCATAGCTTCTCCCGCCAAATGTGTGACCTGCTCAGAACAGGTCCTACCAGAGCTTCTCCAACCCAAATGTGTGACCTGCGCAGCTATCCTAATGACCAGAGATTAGGTCCTACCAGAGCTTCTCCAACCCAAATGTGTGACCTGCGCAGCTATCCTAATGACCAGAGCAGAGACCAGGTCCTACCAGAGCTTCTCCAACCCAAATGTGTGACCTGCACAAGTATCCTAATGACCAGAGAACAGGTCCTACCAGAGCTTCTCCAACCCAAATGTGTGACCTTCTAAGGTATCCTAATGACCAGAGACCAGGTCCTACCAGGGCTTCTCCAACCCAAATGTGTGACCTGCTCAGCTATCCTAATGACCAGAGACCAGGTCCTACCAGAGCTTCTCCAACCCAAATGTGTGACCTGCGCAGCTATCCTAATCAATAGAGGCCAGGTCCTACCAGAGCTTCTCCAACCCAAATGTGTGACCTGCTCAGCTATCCTAATGACCAGAGACCACGTTCTACCAGAGCTTCTCCAACCAAAATGTGTGATGTGCTCAGGTGTCCTAATGACCAGAGACCAGGTCCTACCAGGGCTTCTCCAACCCAAACGTTTGGCTGTACAGGAGATTTAAATTCCCCCTTTCCCTAGATGTGTGATGATGACAGGATCTCCCACCCATTACCGATAACTAGTAACCTGTGTTTATGTGATTGTGGTCCCTGATGGGTGGCATATTAACAGGTATTGTACAAAGCTCTTTCTTGCATTTTTGTCTCATACTGACCTTCAGCTCCAGCCTCGGACAGGCCATGGGAGGTCCACATTGCCAGGGAACCTCTCTTCTTCTTGTCTGAGGAGGTGCGGATGTTATTCTGGAGGCTCCTTGGCTTCTCCTGGAACAAACCTGATCCAACAAGACAAGTGAGAACATCAGATATTTCCAGCCATCTCCGCCATCGTGTAAAAAATATGTGAGCAGAGCATGACTTCATACAACATCAGAAGCCTCATGGTCACAGGTCAGACAATCAGGCTACAGACTGAGCAATCTGCTCCCCCACCCTCACAATCGTGTAATATAGACGTGTGCAGAACATGACTTCATACAACATCAGAAGCCTCAGTTAGCGGTCAGACAATCAGGCTACACACTGAGCAATCTGCTCCGGCTCCTCTCCCCCCCCCCCCCCCCCCCCACACACCTCTACCATTGTGTAATACAGATGTGAGCAGAGCATGACTTCATAAAAGGGCGGGGCAGAGACTCCGCTGTCTGAGGAGATCGCAGCCCCGAGCTCTGGAGGTCTGTGACACAGGAAGTGGCTGGTGCAGGGGCTCCTGGCCAGGTGATTTCTTCGGTTTCAGTTACTCACGGATGAGATAAGCTCTGTGGCTCAGGGCTGCACAGGATCAGCAGATATTTGTGCTCAGAGTATTAAGAAGCTGAAGCTGCTGGCGTGACGGGCCGATCTGACTTCAGCAGTTTCTGAGTCACACAAGAAGTTAAAAGGGAAGATGTCACCGGCTGCTCTGTAATTGGCTGTCTGATTTCCCTCCTGGAGGCAGATTTAAAGGCAGTAATTGCACTTTGCGTCCATTGAAGTGGAAAACTGGGACATGTACCTGGGAGGCGGCAGTTCTGTCATCCAGCCTAATGATGTTTGTGTGGCTTTGCTGAACCCCCGCTGGTGAGGGACTGTCACTGCAGCAATGCTAATTGCCTGTGATTTGTGGGATTGAACGCCTGGGATGAGGGTGACAATTTGGGGACTCCCTGCACTGATGTGACCCAGGATGAGTTTACTGAGAGGGAAGGCAGCAGAAATGCTCTCATTATGTATAAGTAAGATGTGTCGTTACTCCTGCTGGGGGCGCTCACAGTCTGTTAGACTTTTTCTCTAACTTTTCCTTGCTCTCAGATTCGCAGTTTGGTCGCCGCAGTCACCTTCGCTCTATAACATGGCGGAAAGATGAATGTGTCAGATTACCCCAAACTGCCGATTATCAGATACAGGACTATGGCGGCCTCCATATCCCTCTCACTTCAGTTGTCCTTTAAGTGAAGTTCTGTTCTGTGTGTTACTTTATAAGACTGTTAGGTAGGAGGAGACCGTCTGAGTCGAGATGATGTCACCTCACTACACACAACAGATAAAATACAACAGATTGTTCAGAAGACGCGCGAATGGTGTGATGCATAACAATTCTGTTCACATTTCAACAACATGGTCGCCCACAACGCTGTAGAGGCTGCGCGGAAACGCATGTGCGAGGGGGATCATCAGACAAAGAGACGAACGCTCAGTCACACAATACGCTCGCTCACAACGCTGTACAGGCTGCGCAGAAACGCATGTGCGAGGGGGATGGTCACACAAAGACGAACGCTCAGTCACACAACACGATCGCTCACAACGCTGTACAGGCTGCGCGGAAACGCATGTGCGAGGGGGATAGTCAGACAAAGAGACAAACGCTCAGTCACACAACACGATCGCTCACAACGCTGTACAGGCTGCGCGGAAACGCATGTGTGAGGGGGATCGTCAGACAAAGAGACGAACGCTCAGTCACACAACACGCTCGCTCACAACGCTGTGCAGGCTGCGCGGAAACGCATGTGTGAGGGGGATCGTCAGACAAAGAGACGAACGCTCATTCACACAACACGATCACTCACAACACTGTACAGGCTGCGCGGAAACGCATGTGCGAGAGGGATAGTCAGACAAAGAGACGAACGCTCAGTCACACAACACGATCACTCACAACACTGTACAGGCTGCGCGGAAACGCATGTGCGAGAGGGATAGTCAGACAAAGAGACGAACGCTCAGTCACACAACACGATCACTCACAACACTGTACAGGCTGCGCGGAAACGCATGTGCGAGAGGGATAGTCAGACAAAGAGACGAACGCTCAGTCACACAACACGATCACTCACAACACTGTACAGGCTGCGCGGAAACGCATGTGCGAGGGGGATAGTCAGACATAGAGACGAACGCTCAGTCACACAACACGATCGCTCACAACGCTGTACAGGCTGCGCGGAAACGCATGTGCGAGGGGGATCGTCAGACATAGGGCCTGATTCACAAAGCGGTGCAAAGTGTTTGCACGCGAGTGAAAACCCCTTTATCACGCCTAAACTCAGTTTAGGCATGATAAGAAGAAAGTCGCGCGAATTTTCCGCGCGCATAGTTTTGCGCGCGCAGCACCCGGCACTTCGCGCGAAGCTCCCATTAAGCCCTATGGGACTTTGCGCGCGCGAGTTAGAGCACAAAGCGGTGATAACTTTGCTAGTGCAAAGGTTATCACGCCTAAAGTCTTTTAGGCGTGATAACTGAGTTATCACCGCTTTGTGAATCGAGCCCATAGAGACGAACGCTCAGTCACACAACACGCTCGCTCACAACGCTGTACAGGCTGCGCAGACACACATGTGCGAGGGGGATAGTCAGATAAAGAGACGAACGCTCATTCACACAACACGATCGTTCACAACGCTGTACAGGCTGCGCGGAAACGCATGTGCGAGGGGGATAGTCAGACAAAGAGACGTACGCTCATCCACACAACACGCTCGCTCACAACGCTGTACAGGCTGCGCGGAAACGCATGTGTGAGGGGGATAGTCAGACATAGAGACGAACGTTCATCCACACAATACGATCGCCACGCAGTCATTCATATTCTGACTATATTTACACATACAACGAACAATCACACAAATGGACACAGCGATAAACGGTTTGCTGCTGTTTAGGAGTGTCGTTTTTTGTCTTTTCGAATTGTTGGGTGGTCTCGGAACAAGCGATTGCCTGATGACCTGTTGAAGACTGTTTTCCGTGATCTTTATCTCACGTGTGTACAGAGCTTTAGGCAGTGGAATACAAAGGAAAGAAAGTTCAGAGGGACACAGACCCCACTACATGATGCAATCATTATCTGCAGACTCCACGTCCTCCTCTGTACGGAATCCCGTCTAATTAACCACAGATCGAGGTCTGGTGCAGCGGTCCTGATATCTCTGGCTGGCAGCAGCATGGAGCCCGGGATCTGCACAACAAGCAGACGAGCGGTGGTGCTCATCAGGATTCCGGATATCCGTGTAACACAGGTATATCCAATCTTTTTTAACGCTATCCGATTCAGATTCGGATAGCTATCTGCGGATATTTGGGCTCATAATGCGGATATCTGCGGATATTGCTGATATTCGGATGCGAAATACTGTAACTAAGGAGATGACGTCCTGGAGCCAATTAGAGGTCTCCCAGCAGAAGCCCTAGCAACCAATCACAGAGGGAAATCCTGACCAGCCCCACCTGACCTCATTGAGCCAATCAGAGGCCTCCCAGCCTAAGCCCTGGCACCCAATCACAGAAAGGAACACTGGCCAGCCCCCCTGTATAATAAGGAGGGCTGCCATGAGGAGACATATCGTCTTAGCTTGCTGAATGCTCACTGAGAGACATGCTGCAGTGCTGCTGGCCTAGCAAGGGTGTACACAGTTATACACCTAAAGCTGTTCAGTGATTAACCCCTTCACTACTATCACTACACTATTGTTAAGTCGTTAATTAGCTTGATTTATGTCATTGTATCACAGTCAGAGTGTGTGCTCCAGTGCTGCTGGCCTAGCAGTGATAAACATGAAAGCCGTTCAGTGATTAACCCCTTCACTATCACTGCACTATTGTTAAATCATTAATTAGCTTGATGTCATTTGTGTGACAGAGCGTGTGCTTCAGGCAGCTGCTATGTGTCTGTATGTGTGCTGTGCACAGACCAGGCCAGCTGCTGCCTGCTGGCCAGCTATTAGCCTTAGTTATAGGTTAGGTTAGGGATTAGCGGATAGGATTACTGTGTTATTGTGTAGTTAGTACTGTAGTACTGCAGTCAGTGTGCTAGTAGTTGTTAGAGTAGTAGTACTACTGTGTTAGCTTTCTACAGAACTGCTGTGCTGCTGAGCAGTGCCAGTGTGACAGTTAATGTCTTCTCCTCTGCTGTCTGACTGTCACTCGGCACATGGCAAGTGACACGTGGCAAGTGCCATGTGGCATTTGCCAAGTGCCATGTGACCTTTGCCAAGTGCCACGTGACACATGCCAAGTGCCACGTGACGCGTGCTAAGTGCCAGTTGCCACGGGCCACGTCCAGCATGCTCCTGGCAGACGTTACACCTGCTGCTGCTGCATTGCCCTGCTCCTGCTGCCTGTGCAGCTCCCACCGCCAGGGCCAGGGTGCCACAGGCCACTGATACCACCTATTAACCCAAAACACAATTGCTGCGTAATTTTTTGGAGGTATCTTGGCTGAAAACTGTGATGTCCCAGTTGTGCGGTTGGACTTTGGATACAATGTGGGCTGCACGACCGCTGTCTGGAACCTAGGCCTAATGTTAATTGACAGCCATTTTGGGGGGGGGGAGGGGAGGGGGGATTTTAAGTCCCTACATCATCAATTAGTGGTTCCCTCCATGTTATTTATCTACAATAACCCTAAAAAAAAGTTTTTAAAGCAATTTAAAGGACACTTCCGGTTTTCTATCCGGATATCCGAATCTGCCCGGATACTGGGGTCGGATATCCGATTCAGACTGGAAAATTTTGAACTTGGATATCCGACCCGGATCGGTTATCGGGGTTTGAGAAGGGGTATCCGAGCAGCACTGCTGGCAGCCTCCCTGCTCCTGTTAGCTACACACTATGAGATTTACTGTCAGATCGATTATTTCCAACATCTGATTTCCAATCGATTTCAAACTGTTTTCCATTCACTTCTATTGGAAATTGATTGTAAATGAGATCAGACATGTTGGAAATAACCGATCTGACAGTAAATCTGCCAGTAAATCTCATAGTGTGTAGCTGGCATAACATTCTCAGCAGTTCTCCCTCCCTAATTACAATTCCTCCCTGTTATTTATCTACAATCCTGCTTTAATCCCCCATAATGCCTTGCACCGCAGATGACACGTGTAATGAAGTCCCCCCGCAGCAGGAATGGCGCGGCGTCATCTGCCTGCTGCTGGGGTCAGCCGAGGTCACGCCCGCCCGCTGGTCACACGTGGCTTTGTGCGTCGCTCGCCTCATCTGACCTCACTAATGCTCTAACATGTATAACTTGCATCCAGAGAACGCTGGTGTCACCCCCACCCAGAGACAAAGACAAGGCCCAAACTACCGTGCACAACGTCATCATATATAAACGTCCACGGAGACTTCTTAGATCATAACTAAACAGCACGTTCCCCAGGGGCGTAGCAATAGGGGGTGCAGAGCTAGCGACCGCATCGGGGCCCTTGGGCCAGAGGCCCTCCCTCTACTGCAGTATTAGTTCTGTATTGGTCCTGTGCTCATAATAATCCCTTTTATAGATATTTTGAATATTGGTAATCATTAACAAACTGTTCCCCATCCCCTGCTTACACCTCCTTAGCTACGCCACTGTATGTCCCCCAAATAACAACCAGGCAGGCATATCCCCCAAATATCAATATATACAGCATGTCCCCCAAATAACATAATCAGGCAGGCATATCCCCCAAATGTCAATATTAAACAGCATGTCCCCCAAATAACAATTATGCATCAGGTCTAATCTATAACACATTTAGGTAGCATGTCCTGAAACTTACATAATTAGGCAACATGACCCCCCCCCCCCAATAACACAGTTAAAGAGGAACTTCAGCCTAAACAAACATACTGTCATTAAGTTACATTAGTTATGTTAATTGAAATGGATAGGTAATGTAATCTCTTACACACCCTGTTTTAAAAGAACAGGCAAATGTTTGTGATTTCATGGGGGCAGCCATCTTTTTGGTTGAAAGGAGGTGACAGGGAGCATGAGACACAGTTCCAACTGTCCTGTGTTCTTACCACCCCTCCCAGTTGCTAAGCAACGAGAACAACATCAGAAATCCCATCATGCTTTGCACAGCATCAGGGGGAAAATGCCCAGGCTGTTTTCATTGATAGGGCGGAGCTTAGCTTCTGTTCAGCTAAAAATGAGGCTTTAGTAAGAAAAAAACAAAGTTATGATGCTGTGAAGCTGTTAAAAAAACCAAGCCTTTTCAGTGCTGCGGAGTAGATTTTTAATCTGGAGGTTCACTCCAAGAAGGCATGTTCCCCAAAGAACACAATTAGACAGCAAGTCCCTCAAGTCACATTGGTAAGTAAAGCTGTAGTCAGAGCTGGGCATATGTTCATGGATTGAATGGATTATACAAATTTATCTTTGGTCGTAATTCCAGTGAAAGGAAAGGGGGGGGGGGGGGGGGAGAGAAACGGGGGGGGGGGTTACACACATTTTCTTAATTTTTATTCAACTGTATCATAAGAGGAACCAGCAGAGCAGGGACAAGGTCCTCCAGCACCCAAGGCTGAGACACCAAAGTGCGCCCCTCCATCCCTCCCACCCCAGCCGTCACACAGTGATTGCTATTAGACTAAGAGGCGCCACAGGGCCCACAACCTCCCCAACACCTTAATATCTAGTTATCTGGCTTGCAGTCACTGCTATGTATCCCCTTTTCTTATTTATTTCTGCTTAAAACAGAATTAGGAATGACAGCTGAATGAATTGTGCGCCCCCTCCTACACTGCGCCCTGAGGCTGGAGCCTCTCCAGCCTATGCCTCGGCCCGGCCCTGGGAACCAGAGTAATTTAAGTTCGTTAAAAAGAATTGCTCTAGAATAACCAAGCCTGGTGTGTCCTTATCATTGGAGAAATGAGCTGATTATGAATGTGCTGTCATACTGCTTGTACTGTGTAAAGCTAAGGGGAAATGTTCAATCATCACTGCATCCTTTTCCCTCCGATTCTGAGGGGTCTCCACCCCAACACGCAGGGGCTGGTAACCCCGGCTGCTGCAGCACTTCCTGTCCAGGGAGGAAGCCTTGCAGGGCTGGCTGGTCTTCCATATTCCCATCTACAAGGGAGCATCTGAGAGGGGTCCGGCTGGCGGACCATTAGGATGCACTCTAATTACTTTAGGACGTAATCCAAAGACTGAAATAGACATCATTCAAAACCTAAATATATCCTTCTTTTATTCTTTTTATCTTAACTGCTGGCTACATTATGTTCATTACAGTTTTCTATAGTAATGCTGTAATGCACTTGCTTTACTTTTGAAAATAAATGATTTAAAATCATCTTAAAGGATACCCGAAGTGACATGTGACATGATGAGATAGACATGGGTATGTACAGTGCCAAGCACACAAATAACTATGCGTTGTTCCTTTTTTTTTTTCCTCTGCCTGAAAGAGTTAAATATCAGGTATGTAAGTGACTGACTTAGTCCAGATTCAGACAGGAAGTGACTACAGTGTGACCCTCACTGATAAGAAATTTCCCTTTTTATCTCTTTCCTGCTCTCAGAAGCCATTTTCTGCTAGGGAAGTGTTTTATAGTTGGAATTTCTTATCAGTGAGGGTCACACTGTAGTCACTTCCTGTCTGAGTCAGCCATTTACATACCTGATATTTAACTCTTTCAGACAGGGAAAGAAAAAAAAAGAACACAGCCTAGCTATTTGTGTGCTTGGCACTGTACATACACATGTCTATCTCATCATGTCACATGTCACCTCGGGTATCCTTTAAGGTTGATCTTGACGTATACACAGAACCCACCCTTGCCTCTGAAGAGATGTTCCTGTATAGAGATTATATTTCTGCATAGTGTTTAGTGGTCTGAATAGCTTTTCTCTTGCAGGATCTCAGTTAGATCTCAGTTAGATTGTCAGTTCATCTCGCTGTGCAGTAAGATAAACTGAAGCTCGTAACAGGAAAGGAAACAGAGGGAAGAGAGAAATCTGCAGTAAACTGTGTTACTAATAAAAGTGAGTGTGGCTGGGAAGAGAATCCTATGTAATGCAGAACATCACAGAGATTGTGCCTGAAATATAACTGCAGCCCGGGCTGGAAGCCCGACACTGTGTACAGAACCAATGTTCTTTCCTGTGTTTATCCATAAATATTAAAAAGGTGAATTTTTTGAAGACTTTGCTCCTGTGTTGATCAGAAGTGCTGCGGAGATGGTTTTATGATGCAGGCTTTGCTTTCAGCTTTTATTTCCACTTTAAGATTCACATAAAGCCGGCAGCCATCACACCACAACCTCTCTGTTTCTTGTTCTGCCATGGGGGAAGGGTAGGGGGGAGAGGCGCCGAGCGGGCGGCTGTCAGAAATCCATTCCTTCCATCTGATCTCTCCTGAGCTCCCGCCTGGCTTCAGGTGTCAGGAAGAGGATCAGGCGGGAGGGGGAATCGAGCGGCAGGCCTGGAAATCACTGAATAAAATATGCAGCGGGCGTCTGGCGGGGGGAGGGGGGGAGAACAGCGTTCCTGCCATCTCTAGTACACGGTACATATAAGATGGAGGAGATCTGACACTGCGCATCACCCACACGCTAAGCCTGAGGAGCTACGGCGAGATAAGGAGCGCACAGGGACGCCAATGTGTACTGAAATACCCGAGCTTAAAGGATACCCGAAGTGACATGTGACATGATGAGATAGACATGTGTATGTACAGTGCCTAGCACACAAATAACTATGCGGTGTTCCTTTTTTTTCTTTCTCTGCCTGAAAGAGTGAAATATCAGGTATGTAAGTGGCTGACTCAGTTCTGACTTAGACAGGAAGCGACTACAGTGTGACCCTCACTGATAAGAAATTCCAACCATAAAACAGTTTCCTAGCAGAAAATGGCTTCTGAGAGCAAGAAAGAGATAAAAAGGGGAATTTCTTATCAGTGAGGCTCACACTGTAGTAACTTCCTGTCTGTGTCAGGACTGAGTCAGCCACTTGCATACCTCATATTTAACTCTCTCAGGCAGAGAAAGAAAAAAAGGAACACAGCCTAGTTATTTGTGTGCTAGGCAGTGTACATACCCATGTCTATCTCATCATGTCACATGTCACTTCTGGTATCCTGGGTACCTGCAGCCACTCCCATATTATAAGGGGTACCTGCAGCCACGCCCATATTATAAGGAGTACCTGCAGCCATGCCCATATTATAAGGGGTACCTGCAGCCACGCCCATATTATAAGAGGTACCTGCAGCCACGCCCATATTATAAGAGGTACCTGCAGCCACACATGATTAAGATTGTAGACCTGCACAAGGCTGGACTGGGCTACAAGACTATGGCCAAGCAGCTTGGTGAGAAGGTGACAACAGTTTGTACAATTATTCTCAAATGGAAGAAACACAAAGTAACTGTCCGTCTCCCCAGTCTGGGGCTCCATGCAAGATCTTAAGCTGCGTACTCACCGTCCTGCGACGTCCCCTTAATGACGGTCATTAGCGACGCCTCTTCCTGTCAGCGGGTGCAGACAGCGTCACACGACGCTACACTCCGGGAGCGAACGAAACTTCAAGCGATCGCGATACTTTGTGCGGGAGTTATCGGGGATCTTAGTGATCTGATCCGCCGTGACGGAGGTTACTACGACAGAACACTCACGTGTCATGCGTGAAAATCACGAGTTGGGTACTTAGCTTCGACTTTACAAACTGGAAGGCCCTGGAAGTGCCAAACTTAGACGAGGGGGCAGACAACATATCCTCCTCATATATCAGCTTCTTCAAGGACTATTGTATTTCAATAAAACCCCTCAAACACTACCCAAATGACAAACTGTGGTTCTCCAATAAACTACGGCAACTGTGGAGGAGCAAGGAAGCAACCAGGAAGACTACAGGAGAGCAAAAAACATCCTGAACAGGGAACTGAGAGCTGCCAAAAGGAGCTATGCGGAAAAAATGGCGCAGAACCTCTCCTCAAAAGACTCACGAGCTGTTTGGAAGGGTCTCAAGGTTGATGCAAACTACAATCACCCCCCCCCCCCCCCCCCTCAGCATGCAACTTCCAGCACCAAGCTCGCCGAGAGCTTCAGTGACTTCTACTGCAGATTCAAGAACCAGGTGACACCCGGCAGGCCCACAGAGCCTCCTGCCCCCTCCTCTGCCTTAGGCCCGGTTCACACTTGCGGTTTTGTAAAAACCGCACCGGATGTCCGGACCGCACCGCATCCGGACCGGACCTGATCCGTACGGTTCCTATCCGGATCCGGTCCGGATCCGGTCCGTTTGCATCCGGTTTCCGTGCGGTGTGAACACGGTTGCGGTCCGGATCCGGTGTCTTAAGGAGATATACATCCTGTAAATACCTGGGGTCTGGGAGGTCAGCAGAAGGGTCTGGGGTCATTGTTGGAGACAGGTGGACGTGTGGAGACCATCCGTGGATACAGAGACTGCAGTTGGGACCATGGATCCAGGCATTTTTTACTCGTAAACCTGGGAATTCTCTCCTTCCTGTTGTTCGCCTCCTGACATATCAGACATGTTGCTGCCAAAAAGAGCTCCAGCATGAAATTGCTGCTGCCCCACTAACGCTGGGCCCATGTGGTCCCCATCCAAAATGCATAGGAAGAGGGGTAGAACGTCCGGTTTTTGTAGCCAGTGTGTTGTGCGCTCTCCGGCTCTCATTGCTTTGTATTGGCCGGATGGTGCAGTCCGGCTCCGCTCCGGATACGGCTGCCGGAGGAGCCGGACCAAAAAATAGCGCATGTTGGAACGGACGCCGGAGTCCGGATCCGGTCCGGCTCCGGTCCGGCTCCGGTCCGGCAGAACGGACGCATGTGAACGGGCGCATGGCTTTCATTGCCATGCCGTGCGTCCGTTCCGTCCGTTCTGAAAGCGGTCCGGCTCCGGCACGGCGATTCCGGACGGCCACCGCTAATGTGAACCGGGCCTAAGATGTCCTTCAACCAAGCCTCCCCCTGGAAGTTGAAAATGTTCCCTGTGCACACATCTTGGGCACTACATTCTCCAAGGAAGGTCAACACAACCTCCCATTGGAGAAAAGCCCAGCAGAGGCTATTTTCCTCCGCAATTTTCCACCAACTGAAGAAGTTCAGTGTGGCCCAGAGACTTCTGACGAGCTTCTACTCTGCCACAACTGAATCTGTCCTCTGTTCCCCCTCCTGGTCTGGTAGGATGGCTCCTCCACCAGACATAAACTACAGAGGGTCATAAGATTGGGGGAGAGAATCATCAGGAAACCACTTCCTCCTCTGGATCACCTCTTTAACTCCAGACTGTGCTCCAGAGCTCTGAGGATCGTCTGGATCGCCAAACATCCCTCTCATCCACTTCTTCAGTCGTCTCCCCTCAGGCCGGAAGTATGAGTCCATCTCCACCAGGACCTCAAGACAAAAGAACATCTTCTTCCCATCAGCCATCAACTCTCTGTACTCTCTTTATTATTTGTGGGGGATTTGTCAATAATCTCAGGGCTGGGACCATAGTCACCACCAAAACAATTGGAAACACACTACACCATGAAGGACTCAAATATTACAGAGCCCACAAGGTCCTCCTGCTCAAAACAGCACATGTACCGGTCCATCTGCAGTTTGCCAATGTGCATCTGAAAGATTCAAAGAAGAACTGGGTGAACTTGTTGTAGTCAGATGAGACCAAAATTGAACTCTTTGCCATCAACTCAACTCGCCGTGTTTGGAGGAGGAGGAATGTTGCCTGTGGCCCCAAGAACACCATCCCCACCATCAAACATTGAGGTGGACACATTATGCTTTGGGGGTGTTTTTCTGCTAAGGAGACACCTTCACCACATCGAAGGGACAATGGACAAGGCTGTGTACCACCAAATCTTGGGTGAGCACCTCCTTCCCTCAGCCAGGGCATTGAAAATGGGTCATAAATGGGTATTCCAGCATGACGATCACCCAAAACACACGGTCAAGGCAACAAAGGAGAGGCTCAAGAAGAAGCACCTGGAGGTCCTGGAGTGGCCTAACCAGTCTCCAGACCTCAATCCGATAGAAAATCTCTGGAGGGAGCTGAAGGTTCAAGTTGCCAAACACCAGTTTTGAGACCTTTCTGACTGAGATGTGTGAAAACCTGGTGGCCGGCTACAAGAAACATCTGACCTCTGTGATTGCCTACAAGGGTTTTACCACCAGGCACCAAGTCATCCTTTGATAGGGGATCAAATACCTATTTCACCTTTGATTGATAAATTATTAATCATAATAATAATAACACAGGCACGCTCTTCCTTGCTGCTCCACAGTATCATTCTGAGTATTTCCTGGACCTGCTTCTGAGGGCTCATATTGAAATATTGAGGTACATTCACGAAACAGTGGTACGATTATCAGGAGCACACACACACTTTACTGGTGTTCACATAAATTCTGCACCGCTATTTGCAGAATGCGCGATATATGAGAGACATAGCATGCCTTGCGCTGTGTGCATATTGCACGATGAAGCCTGATAAGATTGTGTGCTGCCTGCACATGGCGATATCACCGCTGTTTAGTGAATACGCCCCATTGCGCATTATGTGTATGAGTGTATGAGCTACAGAACGCACATTATACATGCAGCCAGTTAAGCATAAACACTGGTATGATGTTCACTGTCTGCACAGGTCAGCTTTACCGCCATTTAGAGAATTAGCCCCACAGAAAGCTAACGTGACGCTCCGACATCAAACGCTTCTCCGTGCCCGGCCTTCCGTAGCCCCTGAGATTCCCCGTATATATTCCCGCCGCCCGGACCACGCAGGCCTCGTACGGATAATACAGGTGCGCTCTTCTGCTGCCCGGACAGCGCAGGCTTCGTATGGACAACACAGGCGCGCTCTTCTGCTGCCCGGACAGCACAGGCCTTGTATGGATAACACAGGCGTGCTCTTCTGCTGCCCGGACAGCGCAGGCCTCTTACGGATAACACAGGCGTGCTCTTCTGCTGCCCGGACAGCCCAGGCCTCATATGGACAACACAGGTGCGCTCTTCTGCTGCCCGGACAGCACAGGCCTTGTATGGATAACACAGGCGCGCTCTTCTGCTGCCTGGACAGCGCAGGCCTCTTACGGATAACACAGGCACGCTCTTCTGCTGCCCGGACAGCGCAGGCCTTGTATGGATAACACAGGCGCGTTCTTCTGCTGCCCGGACAGCGCAGGCCTCATATGAACAACACAGGCGCGCTCTTCTGCTGCCCGGACAGCACAGGCCTTGTATGGATAACACAGGCGCGCTCTTCTGCTGCCTGGACAGCGCAGGCCTCTTACGGATAACACAGGCACGCTCTTCTGCTGCCCGGACAGCGCAGGCCTCGTATGGACAACACAGGCGCGCTCTTCTGCTGCCCGGACAGCACAGGCCTTGTATGGATAACACAGGCACGCTCTTCTGCTGCCTGGACAGCGCAGGCCTCTTACGGATAACACAGGCGCGCTCTTCTGCTGCCCGGGCAGCACAGGCCTTGTATGGATAACACAGGCGTGCTCTTCTGCTGCCCAGACAGCGCAGGCCTCGTACGGATAACACAGGTGCGCTCTTCTGCTGCCCGGACAGCGCAGGCCTCTTACGGATAACACAGGCGTGCTCTTCTGCTGCCCGGACAGTGCAGGCCTTGTACAGATAACACAGGTGCGATCTTCTGCTGCCCGGAAAACGCAGGCCTCGTACGGATAACACAGGTGCACTCTTCTGCTGCCCGGACAGCGCAGGCCTCGTACGGATAACACAGGTGCGCTCTTCTGCTCCCTGGACAGCGCAGGCCTCGTACGGATAACACAGGCACGCTCTTCTGCTGCCCGGACAGCCCAGGCCTCGTACGGATAACACAGGTGCACTCTTCTGCTGCCCGGACAGCGCAGGCCTCGTACGGATAACACAGGCACGCTCTTCTGCTGCCCGGACAGCCCAGGCCTCGTACGGATAACACAGGCGCGCTCTTCTGCTGCCCGGACAACGCAGGCCTCGTACGGATAACACAGGCGTGCTCGTCTACTGCCCGGACAGCCCAGGCCTCTTACAGATAACACAGGCACGCTCTTCTGCTGCCCAGACAGCGCAGGCCTCTTACAGATAACACAGGCGCTCTCTTCTGCTGCCCGGACAGCGCAGGCCTCTTACGGATAACACAGGCACGCTCTTCTGCTGCCCGGACAGCCCAGGCCTCGTGGTACAGGTAACACAGGCGCTGCCTTTTGCTGCCCCGACAGCGCAGGCCTCTTACAGATAACACAGGCGCCCTCTTCTGCTTCCCGGACAGCGCAGGCCTCTTACGAACAACACAGGCGCGCTCTTCTGCTGCCCGGACAGCACAGGCCTTGTATGGATAACACAGGCGCGCTCTTCTGCTGCCCGGACAGCACAGGCCTTGTATGGATAACACAGGAGCAGCCTTCTGCTGCCCGGACAGCGCAGGCCTCTTACAGATAACACAGGCGCGCTCTTCTGCTGCCCGAACAGTGCAGGCCTCTTACGAACAACACAGGCGTGCTCTTCTGCTGCCCGGACAGCACAGGCCTTGCATGGATAACACAGGCGCGCTCTTCTGCTGCCCGGACAGCACAGGCCTTGTATGGATAACACAGGCGCGCTCTTCTGCTGCCCGGACAGCCCAGGCCTCGTACGGATAACACAGGTGGGCTCTTCTGCTGCCCGGACAGCGCAGGCCTCTTACGAACAACACAGGCGCGCTCTTCTGCTGCCCGGAAAACGCAGGCCTCTTACGGATAACACAGGTGCACTCTTCTGCTGCCCGGACAGCCCAGGCCTCGTACGGATAACACAGGCGCGCTCTTCTGCTGCCCGGACAGCCCAGGCCTCGTACGGATAACACAGGTGCACTCTTCTGCTGCCCGGACAGCCCAGGCCTCGTACGGATAACACAGGCGCGCTCTTCTGCTGCCCGGACAACGCAGGCCTCGTACGGATAACACAGGCGCGCTCGTCTACTGCCCGGACAGCCCAGGCCTCTTACAGATAACACAGGCACGCTCTTCTGCTGCCCAGACAGCGCAGGCCTCTTACAGATAACACAGGCGCCCTCTTCTGCTGCCCGGACAGCGCAGGCCTCTTACGAACAACACAGGCGCGCTCTTCTGCTGCCCGGACAGCACAGGCCTTGTATGGATAACACAGGCGTGCTCTTCTGCTGCCCGGACAGCACAGGCCTTGTATGGATAACACAGGCGCGCTCTTCTGCTGCCCGGAAAGCCCAGGCCTTGTACGGATAACACAGGCGCGCTCTTCTGCTGCCCGGACAGCCCAGGCCTCGTATGGATAACACAGGCGCGCTCTTCTGCTGCCCGGACAGTGCAGGCCTCTTACGGATAACACAGGCGCGCTCTTCTGCTGCCCGGACAGCCCAGGCCTCCTACGGATAACACAGGTGCGCTCTTCTGCTGCCCAGACAGCGCAGGCCTCGTACGGATAACACAGGTGCGCTCTTCTGCTGCCCGGACAGCACAGGCCTTGTATGGATAACACAGGCGTGCTCTTCTGCTGCCCAGACAGCGCAGGCCTCGTACGGATAACACAGGTGCGCTCTTCTGCTGCCCGGACAGCGCAGGCCTCTTACGGATAACACAGGCGTGCTCTTCTGCTGCCCGGACAGTGCAGGCCTCGTACAGATAACACAGGTGCGATCTTTTGCTGCCCGGAAAACGCAGGCCTCGTACGGATAACACAGGTGCACTCTTCTGCTGCCCGGACAGCGCAGGCCTCGTACGGATAACACAGGTGCGCTCTTCTGCTCCCTGGACAGCGCAGGCCTCGTACGGATAACACAGGCACGCTCTTCTGCTGCCCGGACAGCCCAGGCCTCGTACGGATAACACAGGTGCACTCTTCTGCTGCCCGGACAGCGCAGGCCTCGTACGGATAACACAGGCACGCTCTTCTGCTGCCCGGACAGCCCAGGCCTCGTACGGATAACACAGGCGCGCTCTTCTGCTGCCCGGACAACGCAGGCCTCGTACGGATAACACAGGCGTGCTCGTCTACTGCCCGGACAGCCCAGGCCTCTTACAGATAACACAGGCACGCTCTTCTGCTGCCCAGACAGCGCAGGCCTCTTACAGATAACACAGGCGCTCTCTTCTGCTGCCCGGACAGCGCAGGCCTCTTACGGATAACACAGGCACGCTCTTCTGCTGCCCGGACAGCCCAGGCCTCGTCGTACAGGTAACACAGGCGCTGCCTTTTGCTGCCCCGACAGCGCAGGCCTCTTACAGATAACACAGGCGCCCTCTTCTGCTGCCCGGACAGCGCAGGCCTCTTACGAACAACACAGGCGCGCTCTTCTGCTGCCCGGACAGCACAGGCCTTGTATGGATAACACAGGCGCGCTCTTCTGCTGCCCGGACAGCACAGGCCTTGTATGGATAACACAGGAGCAGCCTTCTGCTGCCCGGACAGCGCAGGCCTCTTACAGATAACACAGGCGCGCTCTTCTGCTGCCCGGACAGTGCAGGCCTCTTACGAACAACACAGGCGTGCTCTTCTGCTGCCCGGACAGCACAGGCCTTGCATGGATAACACAGGCGCGCTCTTCTGCTGCCCGGACAGCACAGGCCTTGTATGGATAACACAGGCGCGCTCTTCTGCTGCCCGGACAGCCCAGGCCTCGTACGGATAACACAGGTGGGCTCTTCTGCTGCCCGGACAGCGCAGGCCTCTTACGAACAACACAGGCGCGCTCTTCTGCTGCCCGGAAAACGCAGGCCTCGTACGCATAACACAGGCGCGCTCTTCTGCTGCCCGGACAGCGCAGGCCTCTTACAGATAACACAGGCGCTCTCTTCTGCTGCCCGGACAGCGCAGGCCTCTTACGGATAACACAGGCACGCTCTTCTGCTGCCCGGACAGCCCAGGCCTCGTCGTACAGGTAACACAGGCGCTGCCTTTTGCTGCCCCGACAGCGCAGGCCTCTTACAGATAACACAGGCGCCCTCTTCTGCTGCCCGGACAGCGCAGGCCTCTTACGAACAACACAGGCGCGCTCTTCTGCTGCCCGGACAGCACAGGCCTTGTATGGATAACACAGGCGCGCTCTTCTGCTGCCCGGACAGCACAGGCCTTGTATGGATAACACAGGAGCAGCCTTCTGCTGCCCGGACAGCGCAGGCCTCTTACAGATAACACAGGCGCGCTCTTCTGCTGCCCGGACAGTGCAGGCCTCTTACGAACAACACAGGCGTGCTCTTCTGCTGCCCGGACAGCACAGGCCTTGCATGGATAACACAGGCGCGCTCTTCTGCTGCCCGGACAGCACAGGCCTTGTATGGATAACACAGGCGCGCTCTTCTGCTGCCCGGACAGCCCAGGCCTCGTACGGATAACACAGGTGGGCTCTTCTGCTGCCCGGACAGCGCAGGCCTCTTACGAACAACACAGGCGCGCTCTTCTGCTGCCCGGAAAACGCAGGCCTCGTACGCATAACACAGGCGCGCTCTTCTGCTGCCCGGACAGCCCAGGCCTCGTACGGATAACACAGGTGCACTCTTCTGCTGCCCGGACAGCCCAGGCCTCGTACGGATAACACAGGCGCGCTCTTCTGCTGCCCGGACAACGCAGGCCTCGTACGGATAACACAGGCGCGCTCGTCTACTGCCCGGACAGCCCAGGCCTCTTACAGATAACACAGGCACGCTCTTCTGCTGCCCAGACAGCGCAGGCCTCTTACAGATAACACAGGCGCTCTCTTCTGCTGCCCGGACAGCACAGGCCTCTTACGGATAACACAGGCACGCTCTTCTGCTGCCCGGACAGCCCAGGCCTCGTCGTACAGGTAACACAGGCGCTGCCTTCTGCTGCCCGGACAGCGCAGGCCTCTTACAGATAACACAGGCGCCCTCTTCTGCTGCCCGGACAGCGCAGGCCTCTTACGAACAACACAGGCGCGCTCTTCTGCTGCCCGGACAGCACAGGCCTTGTATGGATAACACAGGCGTGCTCTTCTGCTGCCCGGACAGCACAGGCCTTGTATGGATAACACAGGCGCGCTCTTCTGCTGCCCGGACAGCCCAGGCCTCGTACGGATAACACAGGTGCGCTCTTCTGCTGCCCGGACAGCCCAGGCCTCGTATGGATAACACAGGCGCGCTCTTCTGCTGCCCGGACAGCGCAGGCCTCTTACGGATAACACAGGCGCGCTCTTCTGCTGCCCGGACAGCGCAGGCCTCGTACGGATAACACAGGTGCACTCTTCTGCTGCCCGGACAGCGCAGGCCTCGTACGGATAACACAGGTGCGCTGGCTCTTCTGCTGCCCGGACAGCGCAGGCCTCGTACGGATAACATAGGCACGCTCTTCTGCTGCCCGGACAGCCCAGGCCTCGTACGGATAACACAGGCGCGCTCTTCTGCTGCCCGGACAACGCAGGCCTCGTACGGATAACACAGGCGCGCTTGTCTACTGCCCGGACAGCCCAGGCCTCTTACAGATAACACAGGCACGCTCTTCTGCTGCCCAGACAGCGCAGGCCTCTTACAGATAACACAGGCGCTCTCTTCTGCTGCCCGGACAGCGCAGGCCTCTTACGGATAACACAGGCACGCTCTTCTGCTGCCCGGACAGCCCAGGCCTCGTCGTACAGGTAACACAGGCGCGGCCTTTTGCTGCCCGAACAGCGCAGGCCTCTTACAGATAACACAGGCTCCCTCTTCTGCTGCCCGGACAGCGCAGGCCTCTTACGAACAACACAGGCGCGCTCTTCTGCTGCCCGGACAGCACAGGCCTTGTATGGATAACACAGGCGCGCTTTTCTGCCGCCTGGACAGCACAGGCCTTGTATGGATAACACAGGCGCGGCCTTCTGCTGCCCGGACAGCGCAGGCCTCTTACAGATAACACAGGCGCGCTCTTCTGCTGCCCGGACAGTGCAGGCCTCTTACGAACAACACAGGCGTGCTCTTCTGCTGCCCGGACAGCACAGGCCTTGTATGGATAACACAGGCGCGCTCTTCTGCTGCCCGGACAGCACAGGCCTTGTATGGATAACACAGGCGCGCTCTTCTGCTGCCCGGACAGCCCAGGCCTCGTACGGATAACACAGGTGCGCTCTTCTGCTCCCCGGACAGCGCAGGCCTCTTACGAACAACACAGGCGCGCTCTTCTGCTGCCCGGAAAACGCAGGCCTCGTACGGATAACACAGGTGCACTCTTCTGCTGCCCGGACAGCCCAGGCCTCGTACGGATAACACAGGCGCGCTCTTCTGCTGCCCGGACAGCCCAGGCCTCGTACGGATAACACAGGTGCACTCTTCTGCTGCCCGGACAGCCCAGGCCTCGTACGGATAACACAGGCGTGCTCTTCTGCTGCCCGGACAACGCAGGCCTTGTACGGATAACACAGGCGCGCTCGTCTACTGCCCGGACAGCCCAGGCCTCTTACAGATAACACAGGCACGCTCTTCTGCTGCCCAGACAGCGCAGGCCTCTTACAGATAACACAGGCGCTCTCTTCTGCTGCCCGGACAGCACAGGCCTCTTACGCATAACACAGGCACGCTCTTCTGCTGCCCGGACAGCCCAGGCCTCGTCGTACAGGTAACACAGGCGCGGTCTTCTGCTGCCCGGACAGCGCAGGCCTCTTACAGATAACACAGGCGCCCTCTTCTGCTGCCCGGACAGCGCAGGCCTCTTACGAACAACACAGGCGCGCTCTTCTGCTGCCCGGACAGCACAGGCCTTGTATGGATAACACAGGCGTGCTCTTCTGCTGCCCGGACAGCACAGGCCTTGTATGGATAACACAGGCGTGCTCTTCTGCTGCCCGGACAGCACAGGCCTTGTATGGATAACACAGGCGCGCTCTTCTGCTGCCCGGACAGCCCAGGCCTCGTACGGATAACACAGGCGCGCTCTTCTGCTGCCCGGACAGCGCAGGCCTCTTACGGATAACACAGGCGCGCTCTTCTGCTGCCCGGACAGCCCAGGCCTCCTACGGATAACACAGGTGCGCTCTTCTGCTGCCCGGACAGCGCAGGCCTCGTACGGATAACACAGGCACGCTCTTCTGCTGCCCGGACAGCGCAGGCCTTGTATGGATAACACAGGCGCGCTCTTCTACTGCCCGGACAGTGCAGGCCTCGTACGGATAACACAGGCGCGCTCTTCCTTATTACGCTTTGCTCTTTGCCCAACCTTCCTCAGCCCCTGTGATTCCCTGTATATATTCCCGCTGCCCGGACCGCGCCGGCCTCATGCAGATAACACCGGCACGCGCTTCCTTATTACGCTTCGCTCTGTGCCCGGCCTTCTGTAGCCCCCGCGATCCCCGGTATATATTCCCGCCGCCTGGACCGCGCCGGCCTCATGCAGATAACACCGGTGCGCTCTTCCTTATTACGCTTCGCTCTGTGCCCGGCCTTCTGTAGCCCCTGCGATCCCCGGTATATATTCCCGCCACCCGGACCGCGCCGGCCTCATGCAGATAACACCGGTGCGCTCTTCCTTATTACGCTTCGCTCTGTGCCCGGCCTTCTGTAGCCCCCGCGATCCCCGGTATATATTCCCGCCACCCGGACCGCGCCGGCCTCATGCAGATAACACCGGTGCGCTCTTCCTTATTACGCTTCGCTCTGTGCCCGGCCTTCTGTAGCCCCCGCGATCCCCGGTATATATTCCCACCGCCTGGACCGCGCCGGCCTCATGCAGATAACACCGGCGCGCTCTTCCTTATTACGCTTTGCTCTTTGCCCAACCTTCCTCAGCCCCTGCGATCCCCGGTATATATTCCCGCAGCCTGGACTGTGCCGGCCTCATGCAGGTAACACAGGCGCGCTCTTCCTTATTACGCTTCGCTCTGTGCCCGGCCTTCTGTAGCCCCTGCGATCCCCGGTATATATTCCCGCAGCCTGGACCGCGCCGGCCTCATGCAGATAACACCGGTGCGCTCTTCCTTATTACGCTTCGCTCTGTGCCCGGCCTTCTGTAGCCCCTGCGATCCCCGGTATATATTCCCGCCGCCTGGATTGCGAAGGCCTCGTACGGATAACACAGACGTGCTCTTCCTTATTATGCTAAGCTCATATTAATGCTCTCGGCGGTTCCTCTCGGGGAGATGTGAATGAGCCCCACAGAGACCAATTATCTAATTTAAATGAACAGCGTTCCGGCGGATCGATTCACGGGGTATTGAAGCTCGCTGCGCAGCGAAAGCGACGTCAATAACTTTATTGGAAGAAATTGTTCTCGGCAGAGCGCTTCCAGGCCGCACTGCGGGTATAAGGGCTCTCGCACAGGAATTATATCAACCTGATTAGCAATTTTAATTTTCATTCTCACGCACTATTAGCAATGCTTACAGGGCCAGGTCATCCAACCAGACAGAAACAAGATAAACCTCCTCCTTCCCCCTCCTGTGTCTCACTGAGATCTCTGCACTCCGGGGCTCCCAGATCTGCATGCAAGTCCACACATACCAGGGCATACCTTCCAACTTTCTGAGATCAGAAACATGGACACTTAATGCAGATCCGAGCTGCAAACAGCTTCAACAGTTTATGATTATTTATTCCTGTGATACAATGAGGGCAGCCATGTTCTGTTTGTCACATTACACACAGGCAAGCTGCTCTGCATCTCCACCCCTCAGCCTGTGATACTTCACTCCCCTCTCCTCCTCCCTCCTTCCCTTTGCCTCTGAAATCTCTGGCTAGTAACACCTCCCCCTCCTCCTGCCCAGACTGAGCTCCCATAAGCCCTTGCTACTAATGCCCATGCCACATCCCTAATCCCACCCCCGGCACACCCCAATCACATTTCATAAAGATTCCATAAGACAAATATGGTGTTTTATAATACAAACCACACTGGTCCTTTCTATCCTGGTTCATTTTCTTTCATATTAACATTTGAAAATAAATATATCATTTTAAAGGATGGGAATAAAGTTTGGAGTCAAATAAACAAATTTTTAGTAGAACAATACAAATATTTCCATAGATCTGTCCATCAGTCCTGCAGTGACGACTCCAGCTCCAAATTTATGGGAGGGGGAGGGGGGGGGGCAAAAAGGGGGCACAATGGCTGACTGGTGGGGTCCCCTTGGGGTGATCAAAACCGATGTTTGTATGGTGAGCTAACAATATTTTTTGCCTAACTCGGTGATAAAATTAAGGCTAACTAGTTCAGCAATGATAGGAACCAAATATAAATGTCACAAAGAGAACTCATAGGCTTTTGAGCAGAGCAGATTGTCCAAATGATGGTGCAATTATTGAGGAAACGTTACCTACAGAGGTACTAGGCTAGTTGGCTGGCATGTTTTAATTCTTACTTGCTAGTAAGCTGCTCCTGTGTGGACAGATCACAGACAAATCATTCCAGCCCCTGGCCTGTGTCTCATGACTCTACAAGCAAGAGGAGGGGGTAGAGGCAGGAGGGGGAGAAACACTGTGTGTAATTCCTTATCTTAGTAGCTAAGCATTGCTGCAGATTAGAGCTTGTATTTTACAGTCAGGACGTTTTGAATCAAGGTTATTATTCTGATTCAAAACTTTCTGTCTGTAAAATACAAGCTCTAATTTATTGGCTAATTTAAAAGAGAATCAGTAAGTTTTCAGCTAGTAAGCCTTCATCAGGCTCTATTTTTGTTGTCTGACAATGTTAGAACATACAGGCCCATATGCAAATTGTTATAATTTAAGTAGGCCTCAGTTATTTGGACTGAGTTAGTCAAAAAGGCTTGATGAGCAGACCTGCCCTTTAAGGGATTTTCTCTTAGAGAGAAAATCTGCAGTTCTGTCAGCAGAACTAGAACATACCAAGAAGCTGTTCTATGGACAAGGCCACAGGTCTCCCTGACCTGTGCATGTACCGCCACTAGAACAGTAAACATCAGCCATATTTACTAAACACCAACATTCCTTGTAAGTGGGGCAGAAGCCTCATTGAATATTAATCGAGTAGGTGTGTATGATGACACCACGAGGGGGTCCACCAATAGTCTGATCTAGGGGATGGCGAAGATGATGTTATATTTAACTCTTTTCTAGTCGGTATTAAAGCCCGAGTGAGCTATGGGAGCTCGTTCTGCTCTTTACTTTCACACTAGCTCTCAATGCTGACTGGAACCTCTAAGTATTTCATTCTTTTCTGTAATCTGATATAATGTATGCTGTACATAGGTAGTCTAGTGTAACGTAGGTTAGAAAGAAGGTACCTGATTGACTACAGCAGGAAGTTTAATCAAGAAGCTTGTAACGCAACATGAAGATTGGCGTGGCTAGGATATGATGAACTGTATCTATCTGTATTTCTGTTTCCTGAATAAATAACGTGAATATTGAAGAAGCCTGAGAAAGTCTATCTCCTGCTTGCTGTGTTGAGAGTCAAGTTATCTCACAGTCCGTGAGACGCAACTATAAGAAGTTGCTGGTGCCGGAAAAAGGTGATTAGAACAGATTATAACACAATTCACTTTTTCACCTGAGTTTTCTCCTAGGTGATAATTTTAAAGTTTTCAATAAAATGCTTTTTAAGCCACCGGAAAGCAAGAACATACTCAAAATAAATTTGGTATTTTTAACCTACTTTTTGGTAATTTTTTAGTTGAAAATTGCTGAAAAGTTATTTTAAATCGAACATGAAAAATTATCTCCTAGGAGAAAAATATGGGCCACAATCAGAAGGAGGTAAGAGAATGTTTTACAAATATAAATGTATTCCAGATACTTTAATTACAAGGGATCTTGCAAGGATTGTGAGGTATTTATGACAAATAGATAAGACCCTTGGTTTACTGAATGCTGAAGCAGGCTCATGCTGGCATGGAGAGTTTTTTTTACAGATCCTATCCTGCTCACTGTACTCTGCTGGAGACTGGAAGCAGTTACTGTTATGGATGCTCGCTGGATTCCGCGGAATTCTAAATTCCACGATTCCGGACGGAATTGGGCCAATTCTGATTCCGCCGGTCGGAGCGGAATTGCTATAGCTATAAAACGGAATTCCGCTGAAAATGTTTTAATTCCGCGGAATTTTACAGAATTCAAATGTATTTCCTCACCTATCTCATTTCCTCCTTCCTCCCCCCTCCACCTTGTTCCCTCCTCCCGGAGGGTCTCATCTTCCAGGGAATTGTAGTATTTCAAAAGCCAGCTTACATACCGTGGCTGGGAATTGAACCCAGGTCTCAGTGTGTGGTAGGTAACTGACTTAAAGAGTAACTGTTAGCCCCAAAAATGAAATTTAAATCTCTATTGCAATGTTTTATTTACTTTTTAAGTGAGCCAAAAAGGCAATGCAGAAGTTAAAAATCAATCTAATTTTTTTACTATGTAGCCTTTTCCCCAAGCTCCGGACGCAAAGCCGCATATCAGATACTGCTGAGCATGCAGAGCATGCCTATGTCTGCCCGACCCCCCTCTTCCCCCCAGGACCAGGTGCCGATATATTCTCACCCCAAACAGCTGACCGCTCTGACACGGAGAGAGAGCGGGAGCACTTCCAGCGCCGCCACCGCAGAGCAGCCGCCGCCGTGCAGAGTGGTCAGCTGTTTGGGGTGAGAATATATCGGCACCTGGTCCTGGGGGGGAGAGGGGGGGTCGGGCAGACATAGGCATGCTCTGCATGCTCAGCAGTATCTGATATGCGGCTTTGCGTCCGGAGCTTGGGGAAAAGACTACATAGTAAAAAAATTAGATTGATTTTTAACTTCTGCATTGTCTTTTTGGCTCACTTAAAAAGTAAATAAAACATTGCAATAGAGATTTAAATTTCATTTTTGGGGCTAACAGTTACTCTTTAACCACTATACCACCACCAACACACTACATGCTGAAGCCAGCCTATCATGTACCATTATGATCAATCCAAGAGAAAAATTAGCGTGCTTAAGGATTTGTAGCATGTCAAAAGCCAACTCACATTGGCTGGGAATTGAACCCAGGTCTCAGTGTGTGGTAGGTAACTGACTTAACCACTATACCACCAACCACACTACATGCTGAAGCCAGCCTAGCATGTACCATTGTGATATACCCAAGAGAAAAATGATCTCTCTCTCTCTCTCTCTCTCTCTCTCTAGGACTTGATGCCATTGAACTGAATTTTCAGCTTAAAACCATCAGCGGGTACCGGCAGAATTTCACAGGCATTTTCAGAATTCCGCCAGATTGAAAAAGCAAAACGGAATGACCAATTTCCGCCTAAAAATTTCGGAAAATACAATTCCGCAGAAAGCGGTGACCATCCCTACGAGAGAGAGAGAGAGAGAGAGAGAGAGAGAGAGAGAGAGAGAGATATGAATCTACCTGGCTATCTGAGGTTCTCTTCGGACAACTGTTGAGCAGAAAAGGCAAGGCCATGCCTGGCTACAAATCCTTAAACAAGCTAATTTTTCTTTTGGATTGATCATAATGGTACATGCTAGGCTGGCTTCAGCATGTAGTGTTGGTGGTATAGTGGTTAAGTCAGTTACCTACCACACAGAGACCTGGGTTCAATTCCCAGCCAATGTGAGTTGGCTTTTGACATGCTACAAATCCTTAAGCACGCTAATTTTTCTCTTGGATTGATCATAATGGTACATGCTAGGCTGGCTTCAGCATGTAGTGTTGGTGGTAGAGTGGTTAAGTCAGTTACCTACCACACATTGAGACCTGGGTTAAATTCCCAGCCCAGCCAATGTGAGTTGGCTTTTGTCATGCTACAAATCCTTAAGCACGCTAATTTTTCTCTTGGAGGAGGGAAGAAGAGAGGACTAAATTAATAGGGACTATGGGCCACCATATAGGATAAATAAGGTAACTTTAGTGATTTTTTTCAATTGTTCCGACGGAATCCAGAATTCCGTGGAATTTCGTACAAATCCGGCGGAATTTTCATAGCGACGGAATTTAACACTGACGGAATCCGTGATTTCCGGTGTAATTAAATTTGCTCATTCCGATCATTCCTAGTTACTGTATGTTACTAAGGGGGGGGGAGTACACGCAGGGGGGTACAGCCATTCACCAGGGGGGGGCAGTGCCCAGTATGCAGTGTAGCTCCACCCATCCAGTCCTGAATAAGGGACAAATGAGGAAGAAAGAGGGACAGAGGGGTTGAGTCCCCAAAGAGGGTCTGTCCCTCCAAAAGGGACTGTTGGGAGCTAATGACGGGGTACGGAAAGGTTTTCATTATCACCGGGAAGTTATTATGGTATATATGTGACATTGTGCTGCGGTCATCGTTGCTCCCTGAGTGCTGTTGGTGCACTGAGCTGTATGTCTGTTAATCTGGAACCCGACATCGCTAGCTTCTGCCAATCTCTGGGATTTCCCCGGCCAGGGGTGGACACATCGGCTGCAGTACTAATGTCTGCCTGAGTATGCTGATAGTAATCGTTTTTATCTATCGCTATTTGGTGATCACAAAGAGATTGTATAGATATCTGATGTATCTGCACTGTGGCATCTATAACTGCATTCTCTATCTGATCAATAAACACGATGTATGGAGATATGGCCTGGATATACTGTATGCAGCCGCAGTGTCTATCTGTGACCGGTCCTCTTCCCTGATCAATAAACACGATGTATGGAGATATGGCCTGGATATACTGTATGCAGCCGCAGTGTCTATCTGTGACCGGTCCTCTTCCCTGATCAATAAACACGATGTATGGAGATATGGCCTGGATATACTGTATGGAGCCGCAGTGTCTATGTGTGACCGGTCCTCTCTGATCAATAAACACGATGTATGGAGATATGGCCTGGATATACTGTATGCAGCCGCAGTGTCTATCTGTGACCGGTCCTCTCTGATCAATAAACACGATGTATGGAGATATGGCCTGGATATACTGTATGCAGTCGCAGTGTCTATCTGTGACCGGTCCTCTTCTCTGATCAATAAACACGATGTATGGAGATATGGCCTGGATATACTGTATGCAGCCTGCAGTGTCTATCTGTGACCGGTCCTCTTCTCTGATCAATAAACACGATGTATGGAGATATGGCCTGGATATACTGTATGCAGCCGCAGTGTCTATCTGTGACCGGTCCTCATCTCTGATCAATAAACACGATGTATGGAGATATGGCCTGGATATACTGTATGCAGCCGCAGTGTCTATCTGTGACCGGTCCTCCTCTCTGATCAATAAACACGATGTATGGAGATATGGCCTGGATATACTGTATGCAGCCGCAGTGTCTATCTGTGACCGGTCCTCCTCTCTGATCAATAAACACGATGTATGGAGATATGGCCTGGATATACTGTATGCAGCCGCAGTGTCTATCTGTGACCGGTCCTCTTCTCTGATCAATAAACACGATGTATGGAGATATGGCCTGGATATACTGTATGCAGCCGCAGTGTCTATCTGTGACCGGTCCTCCTCTCTGATCAATAAACACGATGTATGGAGATATGACCTGGATATACTGTATGCAGCCGCAGTGTCTATCTGTGACCGGTCCTCTTCCCTGATCAATAAACACGATGTATGGGGATATGGCCTGGATATACTGTATGCAGCCTGCAGTGTCTATCTGTGACCGGTCCTCTTCTCTGATCAATAAACACGATGTATAGAGATATGGCCTGGATATACTGTATGCAGCTGCAGTGTCTATCTGTGACCGGTCCTCTTCTCTGATCAATAAACACGATGTATGGAGATATGGCCTGGATATACTGTATGCAGCCGCAGTGTCTATCTGTGACCGGTCCTCTTCCCTGATCAATAAACACAATGTATGGAGATATGGCCTGGATATACTGTATACAGCCCACAGTATCTATCTGTGACCGGTCCTCATCTCTGATCAATAAACACGATGTATGGAGATATGGCCTGGATATACTGTATGCAGCCGCAGTGTCTATCTGTGACCGGTCCTCCTCTCTGATCAATAAACACGATGTATGGAGATATGGCCTGGATATACTGTATGCAGCCGCAGTGTCTATCTGTGACCGGTCCTCTTCTCTGATCAATAAACACGATGTATGGAGATATGGCCTGGATATACTGTATGCAGCCCGCAGTGTCTATCTGTGACCGGTCCTCTCTAATCAATAAACACGATGTATGGAGATATGGCCTGGATATACTGTATGCAGCCGCAGTGTCTATCTATGACCGGTCCTCATCTCTGATCAATAAACACGATGTATGGAGATATGGCCTGGATATACTGTATGCAGCCGCAGTGTCTATCTGTGACCGGTCCTCATCTCTGATCAATAAACACGATGTATGGAGATATGGCCTGGATATACTGTATGCAGCCGCAGTGTCTATCTGTGACCGGTCCTCTTCTCTGATCAATAAACATGATGTATGGAGATATGGCCTGGATATACTGTATGCAGCCCCAGTGTGTATCTGTGACCGATCCTCTTCTCTGATCAATAAACACGATGTATGGAGATATGGCCTGGATATACTGTATGCAGCCGCAGTGTCTATCTGTGACCGGTCCTCTTCCCTGATCAATAAACACGATGTATGGAGATATGGCCTGGATATACTGTATGCAGCCGCAGTGTCTATCTGTGACCGGTCCTCCTCTCTGATCAATAAACACGATGTATGGAGATATGGCCTGGATATACTGTATGCAGCCGCAGTGTCTGTGACCGGTCCTCTCCTCTGATCAATAAACACGATGTATGGAGATATGGCCTGGATATACTGTATGCAGCCCGCAGTGTCTATCTGTGACCGGTCCTCTTCTCTGATCAATAAACTCGATGTATGGAGATATGGCCTGGATATACTGTATGCAGCCGCAGTGTCTATCTGTGACCGGTCCTCTTCTCTGATCAATAAACACGATGTATGGAGATATGGCCTGGATATACTGTATGCAGCCCGCAGTGTCTATCTGTGACCGGTCCTCTCTAATCAATAAACACGATGTATGGAGATATGGCCTGGATATACTGTATGCAGCCGCAGTGTCTATCTATGACCGGTCCTCATCTCTGATCAATAAACACGATGTATGGAGATATGGCCTGGATATACTGTATGCAGCCGCAGTGTCTATCTGTGACCGGTCCTCATCTCTGATCAATAAACACGATGTATGGAGATATGGCCTGGATATACTGTATGCAGCCGCAGTGTCTATCTGTGACCGGTCCTCTTCTCTGATCAATAAACATGATGTATGGAGATATGGCCTGGATATACTGTATGCAGCCCCAGTGTGTATCTGTGACCGATCCTCTTCTCTGATCAATAAACACGATGTATGGAGATATGGCCTGGATATACTGTATGCAGCCGCAGTGTCTATCTGTGACCGGTCCTCTTCCCTGATCAATAAACACGATGTATGGAGATATGGCCTGGATATACTGTATGCAGCCCGCAGTGTCTATCTGTGACCGGTCCTCTTCTCTGATCAATAAACACGATGTATGGAAATATGGCCTGGATATACTGTATGCAGCCGCAGTGTCTATCTGTGACCAGTCCTCCTCTCTGATCAATAAACACGATGTATGGAAATATGGCCTGGATATACTGTATGCAGCCGCAGTGTCTATCTGTGACCGGTCCTCCTCTCTGATCAATAAACACGATGTATGGAAATATGGCCTGGATATACTGTATGCAGCCGCAGTGTCTATGTCTATCTGTGACCGGTCCTCTCTGATCAATAAACACGATGTATGGAGATATGGCCTGGATATACTGTATGCAGCCGCAGTGTCTATCTGTGACCGGTCCTCTTCCCTGATCAATAAACACGATGTATGGAGATATGGCCTGGATATACTGTATGCAGCCCCAGTGTGTATCTGTGACCGATCCTCTTCTCTGATCAATAAACACGATGTATGGAGATATGGCCTGGATATACTGTATGCAGCCGCAGTGTCTATCTGTGACCGGTCCTCTTCCCTGATCAATAAACACGATGTATGAAGATATGGCCTGGATATACTGTATGCAGCTGCAGTGTCTATCTGTGACCGGTCCTCTTCTCTGATCAATAAACACGATGTATGGAGATATGGCCTGGATATACTGTATGCAGCCGCAGTGTCTATCTGTGACCGGTCCTCTCTGATCAATAAACACGATGTATGGAGATATGGCCTGGATATACTGTATGCAGCCGCAGTGTCTATGTCTATCTGTGACCGGTCCTCTCTGATCAATAAACATGATGTATGGAGATATGGCCTGGATATACTGTATGCAGCCGCAGTGTCTATCTGTGACCGGTCCTCTTCCCTGATCAATAAACACGATGTATGAAGATATGGCCTGGATATACTGTATGCAGCTGCAGTGTCTATCTGTGACCGGTCCTCTTCTCTGATCAATAAACACGATGTATGGAGATATGGCCTGGATATACTGTATGCAGCCGCAGTGTCTATCTGTGACCGGTCATCTCTGATCAATAAACACGATGTATGGAAATATGGCCTGGATATACTGTATGCAGCCGCAGTGTCTATCTGTGACCGGTCCTCTTCCCTGATCAATAAACACGATGTATGAAGATATGGCCTGGATATACTGTATGCAGCCGCAGTGTCTATCTGTGACCGGTCCTCTTCCCTGATCAATAAACACGATGTATGAAGATATGGCCTGGATATACTGTATGCAGCCACAGTGTATCTGTGGGAGGAGACCGCATTGTGAATACGTCCCACACCCAAGATTCCCCGCAGAGCCGCCCGGGATGAGAAACCTTCGTCTGCAGATAAAAGTCTGGCGTGTCTGTCCAATCTCAGCCTATCCAGCCTGTTGTTGCCGCTACGCTTCTGCTGGCAGTATGCCCGTGCAGCGGGGGGGGGGCGGCGGTTCCTCACTGCCAGGCACGTTACCATGGTTACACAATGCTTGGCCAAAAAGAATCAGTCTCTTTCAGCAGAAAGATCTTCATCAGAGCAGATGGCAAATCAAAACATATCGTCTTAAAGTGGCGGCGTACCCATAACACCTCGTGCCAAACATCTTATCCTACGAGATCAGGCCTGCCATGTGTCTGCATTACTGATTCTGTAACACAGCTTATACTGTATATACTGGGAGCAGCAAAGATCAGCACACGCTGCGACTACTTTACTATCAGCACACACTGCAGCTAGCTTACTATCAGTACAGACACAGAGTAACAGCTTATACTGTACATACTGGAGGCAGCAGAGAGCAGCACACACTGCAGCTTGTTTACTATCAGTACAGGCACAGAGTAACAGCTTATACTGTGCATACTGGGGGTAGCAGAGATCAGCACACACTGCAGCTAGTTTACTATCAGTATAGGGACAGAGTAACAGCTTATACTGTACATACTGGAGGTAGCAGAGATCACCACACACTGCAGCTAGTTTACTATCTCTACAGGCACAGAGTAACAGCGTATACTGTACATACTGGAAGCAGCAGAGATCAGTACACGCTGCAGCTAGTTTACTATCACTACAGGCACAGAGTAACAGCTTATACTGTACTTACTGGAAGCAGCAGAGATCAGCACACACTGCAGCTAGTTTACCATCAGTACAGGCACAGAATAACAGCTTATACTTTACATAGTGGGAGCAGCAGAGATCAGCACACACTGCAGTTAGATTCCTATCAGTACAGGCACAGAGTAACAGCTTATACTGGAGGTAGCAGGGATCAGCACACACTGCAGCTAGTTTACTCTCATTACAGGCACAGAGTAACAACTTATACTGTACATACTGGAGGTAGCAGAGATCAGCACACACTGCAGCTAGTTTACCATCAGTACAGGCACAGAGTAACAGCTTATACTGTACATACTGGAGGGTAGCAGAGATCAGTTCACACTGCAGCTACATTACTATCAGTACAGGCACAGAGTAACAGCTTATACTGTACATACTGGATGTAGCAGAGATCAGCACACACTGCAGCGAGTTTACTACCAGTACAGGTACAGAGTAACAGCTTATACTGTACATACTGGAGGCAGCAGAGATCAGCACACACTGCAGCTAGGCTACTATCAGTACAGGCACAGAGTAACAGCTTATACTGTAGACACTGGATGTAGCAGAGATCAGCACACACTGCAGCTAGTTTACTATCAGTACAGGCACAGAGTAACAGCTTATACTGTACATACTGGAGGCAGCAAAGATCAGCACACACCGCAGCTAGTTTACTATCAGTACAGGCACAGAGTAACAGCTTATACTCTACATACTGGAGGTAGCAGAGATCAGCACACACTGCAGCTAGTTTACTATCAGTACAGGCACAGAGTAACAGCTTATACTGTACATTCTGGAGGTAGCAGAGATCAGCACACACTGCAGCTAGTTTACTATCAGTACAGACACAGAGTAACAGCTTATACTGTACATACTGGAGGTAGCAGAGATTAGCACACATTGCAGCTAGTTTACCATCAGTACAGGCACAGAGTAACAGCTTATACTGTACATACTGGAGGTAGCAGAGATCAGCACACACTGCAGCTAGTTTACTATTAGTACAGGCACAGAGTAACAGCTTATACTCTACATACTGGAGGTAGCAGGGATCAGCACACACTGCAGCTAGCTTACTATCAGTGCAGACACAGAGAAACAGCTTATACTGTACATACTGGAGGCAACAGAGATCAGCACACACTGCAGCTAGTTCACTATCAGTACAGGCACAGAGTAACAGCTTATATTGTACATACTGGAGGCAGCAGAGATCAGCACACACTGCAGCTAGTTTACTATCAGTACAGACACAGAGTAACAGCTTATACTGTACATACTGGAGGCAGCAGAGATCAGCACGCACTGTAGCTAGTTTACTATTAGTACAGGCACAGAGTAACTGCTTATACTGTATATAATGGGGGTAGCAGAGATCAGCACACACTGCAGCTAGTGTACTATCAGTAAAGGCACAGAGTAACAGCTTATACTGTACATATTGGAGGTTGCAGAGATCAGTACACACTGCAGCTGGTTTACCATCAGTACAGGCACAGAGTAACAGCTTATACTGTACATACTTGGAAGTATAACATCACACTTGCATGACATTACTGCCGCACGTGTAGAAGATTACTACAATTATTTGACATCAGCAGTACACCTGTATGACATCACTACATAGGAGCTCAACTCTGGAGTCACATGGGCAGTACAGGTGCTGTGTGCAGCGTGTGCTATGTGCTGCAGTCAGGTCAGGCTGCATTCTATATGCTGTACATGAAATGTCTGAGGGGTCGTAGTGCAGCCGCTGCCGCCATCCTGACATCACTGGGACAGGCGGTATCAGGAAGCCAGATCAGCGCAGAGACAACATGGCTGACTTACCGGAACAGGTGACGCAGGATATCCCTTCAGCACTCAGGTTATACTTCAGGTCTAGCAGCAGCTGGATATTAGTGTCTGGTCTGAACAGCACCGGCGCCCGGCTGGCAGGACGGAGATGGGCCGCAAACGATATGGAGAGAATCAGCAGAACTACAAATATCCCTGCAAGAAAAAGAAACCAGATAACAGTCATTACAATTCCAACACCGAATATCCAACCAACCATCCAACCAATCACCACTCACTGCTCTGTCTACACTCACCCCTCCAACCAATCACCACTCACTGCTCTGTCTACACTCACCCCTCCAACCAATCACCACTCACTGCTCTGTCTACACTCATCCCTCTAACCAATCACCACTCACTGCTCTGTCTACACTCACCCCTCCACCCAATCACCACTCACTGCTCTGTCTACACTCACCCCTCCAACCAATCACCACTCACTGCTCTGTCTTCACTCACCCCTCTAACCAATCACCACTCACTGCTCTGTCTACACTCACCCCTCCAACCAATCACCACTCACTGCTCTGTCTACACTCACCCCTCCAACCAATCACCACTCACTGCTCTGTCTACACTCACCCCTCCAACCAATCACCACTCACTGCTCTGTCTACACTCATCCCTCTAACCAATCACCACTCACTGCTCTGTCTACACTCACCCCTCCACCCAATCACCACTCACTGCTCTGTCTACACTCACCCCTCCAACCAATCACCACTCACTGCTCTGTCTTCACTCACCCCTCTAACCAATCACCACTCACTGCTCTGTCTACACTCACCCCTCTAACCAATCACCACTCACTGCTCTGTCTACACTCACCCCTCCAACCAATCACCACTCACTGCTCTGTCTACACTCACCCCTCCAACCATTCATCAATTACTGGGCAGCACGGAGGCATAGTGGATAACAATCTTGCCTTGCAGCGCTGGGTCCCCAGTTTGAATTCCAGCCAGGATACTATTTGCATTGAATTTGTATGTTCTCCCTATGTCTGTGTGGGTTTCCTCCAGGCACTCCGGTTTCCTCCCACAACCCAACAACATGCAGATAAGTTAATTCGCTTACCCCTAAAAAAACTTGGCTCAAGATTATGACAGACATATGATTATGGAAGGGATTAGATTGTCAGCTCCTCTGAGGACAGTCAGTGACCAGACTATGTACTCTGTAAAGTACTGTAGAATATTTCAGTGCTATAAGTACATAATAATAATATGGTAGGACATTAGACTATGACTATGATAGGATTAGAGTGTGAGCTCCTCTGAGGACAGTGAGGGACATGATTATGTACTCTGTAATGTGCTGCAGAAGATGTCAGTGCTATATAAATGCATAATAATAATATGGTAGGACATTAGGCTATGACTATGGTAGGATTAGAGTGTGAGCTCCTCTGAGGACAGTCAGTGACATGACTATGTACTCTGTAAAGTGCTGCAGAGGATGTCAGTGATATATAAATACATAATAATAATGTGGTAGGACATTAGACTATGACTATGGTAGGATTAGATTGTGAGCTCCTCTGAGGGCAGTCAGTGACATGACTATGTACTCTGTAATGTGCTGCAGAAGATGTCAGTGATGAATAAATACATAATAATAATGTGGTAGTACATTAGACTATGACTATGGTAGGATTAGATTGTGAGCTTCTCTGAGGACAGTCAGTGACATGACTATGTACTCTGTAATGTGCTGCAGAAGATGTCAGTGCTATATAAATACATACTAATATGGTAGGACATTAGAGTATGACTATGGTAGGATTAGAGTGTGAGCTCCTCTGAGGACAGTCAGTGACATGACTATGTACTCTGTAATGTGCTGCAGGAGATGTCAGTGCTATATAAATACATACTAATATGGTAGGACATTAGAGTATGACTATGGTAGGATTAGAGTGTGAGCTCCTCTGAGGACAGTCAGTGACATGACTATGTACTCTGTAATGTGCTGCAGGAGATGTCAGTGCTATATAAATACATAATAATAATGTGGTAGGACATTATACTATGACTATGGTAGGATTAGAGTGTGAGCTCCTCTGAGGACAGTCAGTGACATGACTATGTACTCTGTAATGTGCTGCAGAAGATGTCAGTGCTATATAAATACATAGTAATAATATGGTAGGATATTAGACTATGACTATGGTAGGATTAGAGTGTGAGCTCCTCTGAGGACAGTCAGTGACATGACTATGTACTCTGTACAGTGCTGCAGAAGATGTCAGTGCTATATAAATACATAATAATAATATGGTAGGACATTAGACTATGACTATGGTAGGATTAGAGTGTGAGCTCCTCTGAGGACAGTCAGTGACATGACTATGTACTCTGTAATGTGCTGCAGGAGATGTCAGTGCTATATAAATACATAATAATAATATGGTAGGACATTACACTATGACTAGGGTAGGATTAGAGTGTAAGCTCCTCTGAGGACAGTCAGTGACATGACTATGTACTCTGTAATGTGCTGCAGGAGATGTCAGTGCTATATAAATACATAATAATAATGTGGTAGGACATTATACTATGACTATGGTAGGATTAGAGTGTGAGCTCCTCTGAGGACAGTCAGTGACATGACTATGTCCTCTGTAATGTGCTGCAGAAGATGTCAGTGCTATATAAATACATACTAATAATATGGTAGGACATTAGACTATGGCTATGGTAGGATTAGAGTGTGAGCTCCTCTGAGGACAGTCAGTGACATGACTATGTACTCTGTAATGTGCTGCAGAAGATGTCAGGCCTATATAAATACATAATAATAATATGGTAGGACATTAGAGTATGACTATGGTAGGATTAGAGTGTGAGCTCCTCTGAGGACAGTCAGTGACATGACTATGTACTCTGTAATGTGCTGCAGGAGATGTCAGTGCTATATAAATACATAATAATAATGTGGTAGGACATTATACTATGACTATGGTAGGATTAGAGTGTGAGCTCCTCTGAGGACAGTCAGTGACATGACTATGTCCTCTGTAATGTGCTGCAGGAGATGTCAGTGCTATATAAATACATAATAATAATATGGTAGGAAATTAGACTATGACTATGGTAGGATTAGAGTGTGAGCTCCTCTGAGGACAGTCAGTGACATAACTATGTACTCTGTAATGTGCTGCAGAAGATGTCAGTGATGAATAAATACATAATAATAATGTGGTAGTACATTAGACTATGACTATGGTAGGATTAGATTGTGAGCTTCTCTGAGGACAGTCAGTGACATGACTATGTACTCTGTATTGTGATGCAGAAGATGTCAGTGCTATATAAATACATAATAATAATATGGTAGGAAATTAGACTATGACTATGGTTGGATTAGACTGTGAGCTCCTCTGAGGACAGTCAGTGACATGACTATGTACTCTGTAATGTGCTGAAGAAGATGTCAGTGCTATATAAATACATAATAATAATATGGTAGGACATTAGACTAGGACTATGGTAGGATTAGAGTGTGAGCTCCTCTGAGGACAGTCAGTGGCATGACTATGTACTCTGTAATGTGCTGCAGAAGATGTCAGTGCTATATAAATACATAATAATAATATGGTAGGACATTAGACTATGACTATGGTAGGATTAGATTGTGAGCTCCTCTGAGGACAGTCAGTGACATGTCTATGTACTCTGTAATGTGCTGCAGAAGATGTCAGTGCTTTATAAATACAGAATAATAATATGGTAGGACATTACACTATGACTATGGTAGGATTAGAGTGTGAGCTCCTCTGAGGACAGTCAGTGACATGACTATGTACTCTGTAATGTGCTGCAGAAGATGTCAGTGCTATATAAATACATAATAATAATATGGTAGGACATTAGACTATGACTATGGTAGGATTAGACTGTGAGCCCCTCTGAGAACAGTCAGTGACATGACTATGTACTCTGTAATGTGCTGCAGAAGATGTCAGTGCTATATAAATACATAATAATAACATGGTAGGACATTAGACTATGACTATGGTAGGATTAGATTGTGAGCTCCTCTGAGGACAGTCAGTGACATGACTATGTACTCTGTAATGTGCTGCAGGATATGTCAGTGCTATATAAATACATAATAATAATATGGTAGGACATTAGACTATGACTATGGAAGGATTAGATTGTGAGCTCCTCTGAGGACAGTCAGTGACATGGCTATGTACTCTGTAATGTGCTGCAGGAGATGTCAGTGCTATATAAATACATAATAATAATATGGTAGGACATTAGACTATGACTATGGTAGGATTAGAGTGTGAGCTCCTCTGAGGACAGTCAGTGACATGGCTATGTACTCTGTAATGTGCTGCAGGAGATGTCAGTGCTATATAAATACATAATAATAATATGGTAGGACATTAGACTATGACTATGGTAGGAGTGGAGTGTGAGCTCCTCTGAGGACAGTCAGTGACATGACCATGACAGTTATAATCAGAGTTTACAACCATCTCACTGGGTATCTCCCAATAATCTACATAAGATGAGTTGTGGTTTATAATTTGCAATAGTTGTGGCAATAGTCTATACCAACCAGGCCATACTAACCAGTCCATAGACTGGTGGGCTGGCATTAGTGATAATGGTGATCCAGGTGAAATAATAATAAATGAGAGGAGAGCAGAGAGCGCCATCTCTGGTCACCCCACAGTGGGGATCATTCTCCGCTCCTCTGTGTATCTCCAACGTCTGATATCTCTGCACAATGAAAACTCATCTCCTCATCACACAACGGCTGAGGGTTGTCTCACCTACAGTGACGTGGCGCCCCTTGGCCGTGGTCCACAGGACGCAGTGCTGGAGGACGGTCTGCAGCCACATTATCAGCTGATCGCTGCGGTCGGCGTCCATCTTCTGCTCTGTGTCATCTGGAAAGACGGAGACCAACGGGACGTCGCCAATCTCCAGCGCCACTGAAGAGAGCAGACAGGGGGGTGCTTTATGGGGCGCACATTTGTAAATAATAGAAAGCGCTTAAATAGAAAGAAAACGTAAAATCAGCCCTCACCTCCGACGGTCCAATAAAACACAAAACTTCATCATATGCAGGGTGTGGCCACGCAACACTGTACAACGCAGGGAATACAATGTATAGGTGACATACAGCCCACATACAGGGCGTGGCCACGCAACACTATACAAGGAAGGGAGTACAATGTATAAGTGACATGCAGGGCGTGGCCACGCAACACTATACAAGGAAGGGAGTACAATGTATAGGTGACATTCAGCCCACATGCAGGGCATGGCCACGCAACACTATACAAGGAAGGGAGTACAATGTATAGGTGACATACAGCCCACATACAGGGCGTGGCCACGCAACACTGTACAAGGCAAGGAATACAATGTATAGGTGACATTCAGCCCACATGCAGGGCGTGGCCACGCAACACTATACAAGGCAGGGAATACAATGTATAGGTGACATACAGCCCACATACAGGGCGTGGCCACGCAACACTATACAAGGCAGGGAATACAATGTATAGGTGACATTCAGCCCACATGCAGGGCATGGCCACGCAACACTATACAAGGAAGGGAGTACAATGTATAGGGGACATGCAGGGTGTGGTCACAACACTATACAACAAGGCAAGGAATACAATGTATAAGTGACATGCAGGGTGTGGCCACGCAACACTATACAATGCAAGGAAATACAATGTATAAGTGACATGCAGCCCTCATGCAGGGCGTAGTCACGCAACACTATACAAGGCAGGAAATTACAATGTATAATGACATGCAGGGCGTGGCCACGCAACACTATACAAGGCAGGGAATACAATGTATAAGTGACATGCAGCCCACATGCAGGGCGTGGCCACGCAACACTATACAAGGCAGGGAATACAATGTATAAGTGACATGCAGCCCACATGCAGGGCGTGGCCACGCAATACTATACAAGGCAGGGAATACAATGTATAAGTGACATGCAGCTCACATGCAGGGCATGGCCACGCAATACTATACAAGGCAGGGAATACAATGTATAGGTGACATGCAGCCCACATACAGGGCGTGGCCACGCAACACTGTACAAGGCAAGGAATACAATGTATAGGTGACATTCAGCCCACATGCAGGGCATGGCCACGCAACACTATACAAGGAAGGGAGTACAATGTATAGGGGACATGCAGGGCGTGGTCACAACACTATACAAGGCAAGGAATACAATGTATAGGTGACATGCAGCCCACATACAGGGCGTGGCCACGCAACACGATACAAGGCAGGGAATACAATGTATAGGTGACATGCAGCCCACATACAGGGCGTGGCCACGCAACACGATACAAGGCAGGGAATACAATGTATAGGTGACATGCAGCTCACATGCAGGGCGTGGCCACGCAACACTATACAAGGCAGGGAATACAATGTATAGGTGACATGCAGCCCACATACAGGGCGTGGCCACGCAACACTGTACAAGGCAAGGAATACAATGTATAGGTGACATTCAGCCCACATGCAGGGCATGGCCACGCAACACTATACAAGGAAGGGAGTACAATGTATAGGGGACATGCAGGGCGTGGTCACAACACTATACAAGGCAAGGAATACAATGTATAAGTGACATGCAGGGTGTGGCCACGCAACACTATACAATGCAAGGAAATACAATGTATAAGTGACATGCAGCCCTCATGCAGGGCGTAGTCACGCAACACTATACAAGGCAGGAAATTACAATGTATAATGACATGCAGGGCGTGGCCACGCAACACTATACAAGGCAGGGAATACAATGTATAAGTGACATGCAGCCCACATGCAGGGCGTGGCCACGCAACACTATACAAGGCAGGGAATACAATGTATAAGTGACATGCAGCTCACATGCAGGGCGTGGCCACGCAACACTATACAAGGCAGGGAATACAATGTATAGGTGACATGCAGCCCACATACAGGGCGTGGCCACGCAACACTGTACAAGGCAGGGAATACAATGTATAGGTGACATTCAGCCCACATGCAGGGCATGGCCACGCAACACTATACAAGGAAGGGAGTACAATGTATAGGGGACATGCAGGGCGTGGTCACAACACTATACAAGGCAAGGAATACAATGTATAAGTGACATGCAGGGTGTGGCCACGCAACACTATACAATGCAAGGAAATACAATGTATAAGTGACATGCAGCCCTCATGCAGGGCGTAGTCACGCAACACTATACAAGGCAGGAAATTACAATGTATAATGACATGCAGGGCGTGGCCACGCAACACTATACAAGGCAGGGAATACAATGTATAAGTGACATGCAGCCCACATGCAGGGCGTGGCCACGCAACACTATACAAGGCAGGGAATACAATGTATAAGTGACATGCAGCTCACATGCAGGCCGTGGCCACGCAATACTATACAAGGCAGGGAATACAATGTATAGGTGACATGCAGCCCACATACAGGGCGTGGCCACGCAACACGATACAAGGCAGGGAATACAATGTATAGGTGACATGCAGCCCACATGCAGGGCGTGGTCACGCAACACTATACAAGGCAGGCAATACAATGTATAGGTGACATGCAGCCGACAGGAATGGTACATAATCCACTAAGAATCTTGTGGTGTATCTGCTGTCAGATATAAAGTCATGTGGGCTATTTCCCAGTTCACTAGAAGCTCTGGGATGTTTCTGTGAACTGGTACAGACGTCCTTAGTGTATCTGCCCATTCGTGTTCACATGATGATAGCATATGTCCCTGTCATGCAGAGCGCCCCCTTCTGTCTGCTTGTGGAGGTGAAAACAACATCACTAACTTTCCACTACTACAGTATTAGGGAAAACGCAATAGTATATAGGGCAGATTACGCAAAGCATACTACAAGATGGTGGGTCTGGTATACAAGGGACAGAGAGGCGGTGCCCCAGAGCCCCCAGGAATACTCAAATAGTGGTGTGTGTGGTGGGGGGAGGGGGGCAAATTGGTTTCCTAGTGGCTTATGTTTACTTCCGCAGATAGCGAACACAACATGTAATACTTGCTGACTCCTCCTACTTCCTTTTCTTCCACCCAGCACTCCCTAGACCACGCCTTGTTAATCAGGGTGTCCGGGACCCCCAGCCTTCCTTAGAGGCTTTATAGGGGTCCCTGGCATTTTTCCCTCCAGCCCACGGGGTAAGAAAGTTTCAGAAGTTCCATCTTCCCCTTCCCAGCGAGGCGGGTCACTGCCCGGGGTGAAATAGGGGAGGGAGCAGAAGCGGGCCCATGTACCATGTGAAGTGACTCACCTCTCTAGGATCCAGCAATGCACACAATCCCTCTTCCTCCCTGGCATCCCTACATTCATGGCTCCAGCTGCGTCTGTCATCATGTGACCCGCCGGCATGTCATGAGAGACATCACAGAGATTGGAAGGCTTGGGAGGAATGAATCACCTGCGTAGCTGGATCCTGGAGAGGTGGGTCACCCCTGGGGGCTCCCCGGCAACGTAATACTAGAGGCCAGTCTCACTTCCTACTACTGGGGGCCCCTTTGGCTACCAGTTACTGGGGACTCCTCTGCCTACCAATTACTCAATTACTCAGCCAAGGCCACATAGGCCATGGCCTAGGGCAGCACAGGATCAAGGGGCGGGAGGGCAGCAGGCTATATTAGGGAAAGGGGGAAGGGTCACCTATACTGGAGGGAGGGGTGGTCATCAGGCTAACTTTACGGAAGGGGGGAGGGTCATCTGACTTCTTATACTAGAGGGAATGGGTGAAGGGATCATCAGGCTACCTGTACTATAGGTGTGGGGGGAAGGGTTATCTGGTTGTCTAAAATAACGGGAAGGGTCAACAGGCTACTTATACTGGAGGGAGGAGGAAGGGTCATCTGTATACCTAAATTGGAGGAGGGGAAGGACATCTGGTTAGTTACCTATACTGATGGGGGGGGCAGCTGCTGACAGTGTCCTTGGGTGGTAAAGAGTGCAAATCCTGCCCTGCTGAGGGGTACCTAGTACTGGGGGGCATCTCTGACTACTACAATGAAACAGAGTTCTGAATCAGTGTGTGTGTGTTGGGGAAGGGGGGTTAACTCAATCATCTGGAGAGCTTCCTTCCCGCTATCACTGCCATCACTTCTGCACTGCCTGATTGCAAGCTTCTCGGTACAGAGACTTCCAGAGCTGCAGGATGAGATCTTAGACAGCTATGCAGTGCCCCGCCCCCTAGCTGTTTAGTGCAAGCAGAAACATGCTGTTATTTCCTTCAGCTGGGTTGCTTGAGGTTCATTTGACTACATTTTAAGAAGAGGGACCTCAGCTGCAGAAGCATGGACACTCAGATTTCTGCTGCACTTGAGGACATGTTTGGTAAAAGCTTTAACGGGGACAAGTTTGGTGAAAGCTTGTGTCGCTGCACAGCATGAATGTAGTCATAGGCGGAGTAATACTTTAACTTACTCGTGTCTTCTTCCACGGTTAGCAGCGGGATGTCGTCGTCCAGATACGGGATGGTCCCGGGGATGGGGTGGGGACAGGCGTTGCGGCCCAGCAGCAGGTCTTCATACATATTCAGGCTGTTTTTCTTCAGACACTTCTCGCTGCAGCTGAAGACAAAGATGGTAAGTATTGGAAATGTCTGTGGTGAGGCTGCCTGCGTCACCAGGGAACGCTGAACAACGCCGCTGTGACTAAAATCCACGTACACTCCACTCTGACCCTAATGGGCGAACCTCAGAAGCCTGACAGCGGCAGATGTACTGAGCTACGGTGCAACGGGCAAACCCCGCCCACTCTGACCCTAATGGGCGATTCTCAGAAGCCTGACAGCGGCAGATGTACTGAGCTAAGGTGCAACGGGCAAATCCCGCCCACTCTGACCCTAATGGGCGATTCTCAGAAGCCTGACAGTGACAGATGTACTGAGCTACGGTGCAACGGGCAAACCCCGCCCACTCTGACCCCAATGGGCAATTCTCAGAAGCCTGACAGTGGCGGATGTACTGAGCTACGGTGCAACGGGCAAATCTCGCCCACTCTGACCCTAATGGGCAATACTCAGAAGCCTGACAGCGGCAGATGTACTGAGCTACGGTGCAACGGGCAAATCCCACCCACTCTGACCCCAATGGGCGATTCTCAGAAGCCTGACAGCGGCAGATGTACTGAGCTACGGTGCAACGGGCAAATCCCGCCCACTCTGACCCCAATGGGCGATTCTCAGAAGCCTGACAGCGGCAGATATACTGAGCTACGGTGCAACGGGCAAATCCCACCCACTTTGACCCTAATGGGCGATTCTCAGAAGCCTGACAGCGGCAGATGTACTGAGCTACGGTGCAACGGGCAAACCCCGCCCACTCTGACCCTAATGGGCGATTCTCTGAAGCCTGACAGTGGCAGATGTACTGAGCTACGGTGCAACGGGCAAATCCCACCCACTCTGACCCTAATGGGCGATTCTCAGAAGCCTGACAGCGGCAGATGCACTAAGCTACGGTGCAACGGGCAAATCCCACCCACTCTGACTCTAATGGGCGATTCTCAGAAGCCTGACAGTGGCAGATGTACTGAGCTACGGTGCAACGGGCAAATCCCACCCACTTTGACCCTAATGGGCAATTCTCAGAAGCCTGACAGTGGCGGATGTACTGAGCTACGGTGCAACGGGCAAGTCCCGCCCACTCTGACCTCAATGGGCGATACTCAGAAGCCTGACAGCGGCAGATGTACTGAGCTACGGGGCAATGGGCAAACCCCGCCCACTCTGACCCTAATGGGCGATTCTCAGAAGCCTGACAGTGGCAGATGTACTGAGCTACGGTGCAACGGGCAAACCCCGCCCACTCTGACCCTAATGGGCGATTCTTTGGCAGGGAACACACGTTTTGCTGTGAACGGCAAATCGCGCACGATTGTAAAGGCTATTGAAGTCACTAGCCTAGCGTGGGAAATGCGTGCGCTGCGTCCGTTTGTGCGCATTTGTGTTCGTGTTTTTTTCACGTTTTCTAAACACACAGTTTTCTGCTTTTTTCCGCACGTTGCCTGGCAGTACATGCCATGCAAACGCATAAACGCGGAAATGCACATGGAAAACGCACGCGTTAGACGCGAACGCAAAATCCGACGGAAACCTGGGAAACGCAGGGGAAAACGGCCCTGCAAGTGTGTTCCCTGCCTGAAGCCTGACAGTGGCCAGTACCAGGAATCAACAGCGAAAATCTGCAGTGTATGGGCACCTCTGCAGTCAGGAAGGCTGATTCATGAGACTAATCTCAGAATATTTCATCTTACTTATGTATCACCTCAAAAGGAGACACAGTTCATTAAATAACAGATATGGGGGCTCATTCACAAAACCTCAGTAAAATCACTGTGCATGGCAATGTCACACCATCACAATGACGCAAATATCACACCTTATCAAAGATATCACACCTTGGACCTGATTCACAAAGTGGTGCTAACAGTTAGCATGCTGGTGAAAAGCCCTTTATCACGCCTAAACTCAGTTTAGGCATGATAAGTTTAGGCTCTGGTAAGTTTTGTGTGATAAGTTTAGGCATGATAAGTTTAGGTGTGATAAGTTTAGGCATGATAAGTTTAAGCACCAACTGCGTTAGCACCACAGTGCACAGCTGATCAAAAGTTTTGCGCTAGCAAAGTCTGATGCACTTCGCATAGAGTTTAATGGCGCTGCTTTGCATGCGGGACTTTGCACGCTATCTACACTTATCTAAACTTAGCATGCCTAAACTTATCACACCTAAACTTATCACACCTAAACTTATCACGCCTAAACTGGCTTTTCACCAGCGTGGTGCAATGGTTATCATGCCTAAAGTCTCTAACTGGGTTAGCACCGCTTTGTGAATCGAGCCCATTATCAAAGATATCACACCTTATCAAAGATATCACACCTCATCAAAGATATCACACCTTATCAAAGATAGCACACCTTATGAAAAGATATCACACCTCTTCAAAGATATCACACCTTATCAAAGATATCACACCTTGGGCTCGATTCACTAACCCAGTTAGAGACTTTGGGCCTGATTCACAAAGCGGTGCTAACAGTTAGCACCCTGGTGAAAAGCCCTTTATCATGCCTAAACTCAGTTTAGGCATGATAAGTTTAGGTGTGATAAGTTTAGGTGTGATAAGTTTAGGCATGATAAGTTTAGGTGTGATAAGTTTAGGCATGCTAAGTTTAAGCGCCAACTGCGTTAGCACCGCAGTGCACAGCTGATCAAAAGTTTTACGCTAGCAAAGACTGGTGCACTTTGTATAAAGTTTAATGGCGCTGCTTTGCGTGCGGGACTTTGCAAGCGATCTAAACTTATCTAAACTTAGCATGCCTAAACTTATCACACCTAAACTTATCACACCTAAACTTATCACGCCTAAACTGGCTTTTCACCAGCATGGTGCAATGGTTATCATGCCTAAAGTCTTTTAGGCATGCTAACTGGGTTAGCACCGCTTTGTGAATCGAGCCCTTTGGGCCTGATTCACAAAGCGGTGCTAACAGTTAGCACGCTGGTGAAAAGCCCTTTATCATGCCTAAACTCAGTTTAGGCATGATAAGTTTAGGTGTGATAAGTTTAGGCATGCTAAGTTTAGATAAGTTTAGATCGCTTGCAAAGTCCCGCACGCAAAGCAGCGTCATTAAACTTTATACAAAGTGCACCAGTCTTTGCTAGCGTAAAACTTTTGATCAGCTGTGCACTGCGGTGCTAACGCAGTTGGCGCTTAAACTTAGCATGCCTAAACTTATCACACCTAAACTTAGCATGCCTAAACTTATCATACCTAAACTTATCACACCTAAACTTATCATGCCTAAACTGAGTTTAGGCATGATAAAGGCGTACATTTGAATACGGCGCTGGTAGACTTGGGCGCAGGATCCAGCTGTTAAATGGCTGGTCCTGCTTCTGCACAAGTCCGGGGCGTTTTAATTACTATTCCCCCTCCAGGCCGACATGGATAGTGGGGGAATGAAATAATTCGGCTTCCAGCGATTGCTGGAGGCCGAATTATTGTGTTTTTTAAACAACTTCGGCTCCGTCTTCTGACGGAGCCGACCTTCCTCACTGAGCGCCGCTATAGACTGATTCCCATTACAGTCTATGGCGGCGCTGGCTGCGCCCAAAGCTAGCAGCGCTGAAAAGCACTGCTCCGTGATAAAGGGCTTTTCACCAGCGTGCTAACTGTTAGCACCGCTTTGTGAATCAGGCCCCTAAACTTATCATGCCTAAACTGAGTTTAGGCGTGATAAAGGGCTTTTCACCAGCGTGCTAACTGTTAGCACCGCTTTGTGAATCAGGCCCCTAAACGTATCATGCCTAAACTGAGTTTAGGCGTGATAAAGGGCTTTTCACCAGCGTGCTAACTGTTAGCACCGCTTTGTGAATCAGGCCCGATAAGTTTAGGGGCCTGATTCACAAAGCGGTGCTAACAGTTAGCACCGTGGTGAAAAGCCCTTTATCATGCCTAAACTCAGTTTAGGCATGATAAGTTTAGGTGTGATAAGTTTAGGTGTGATAAGTTTAGGCATGATAAGTTTAGGTGTGATAAGTTTAGGCATGCTAAGTTTAAGCGCCAACTGAGTTAGCACCGCAGTGCACAGCTGATCAAAAGTTTTACGCTAGCAAAGACTGGTGCACTTTGTATAAAGTTTAATGGCGCTGCTTTGCGTGCGGGACTTTGCAAGCGATCTAAACTTATCTAAACTTAGCATGCCTAAACTTATCACACCTAAACTTATCACACCTAAACTTATCACGCCTAAACTGGCTTTTCACCAGAGTGGTGCAATGGTTATCATGCCTAAAGTCTCTTACTGGGTTAGCACCGCTTTGTGAATCGAGCCCCTAAATTGGCTTTTCACCAGAGTGGTGCAATGGTTATCATGCCTGGGCCTCGATTCACAAAGCGGTGATAACCCAGTTATCACGCCTAAAAGACTTTAGGCGTGATGACCTTTTCACCACTGAGAGAGAGCGCGCGCAAAGTCCCATAGGGCTTAATGGGAGCTTCGCGCGAAGCGTCGGGTGTTGCGCGCGCACTTACGCGCGTACGCGCGTACGCGCGGCAACTTCGCGCGAGTTTCTTCTTATCATGCCTAAAGTGACTTTAGGCGTGATAAGGGCCTTTTCACCATGGTGCTAACACTTTGCACCGCTTTGTGAATCGAGCCCCTAAAGTCTCTAACTGGGTTAGCACCGCTTTGTGAATCGAGCCCAAAGTGTGATATCTTTGATAAGGTGTGATATCTGTGATAAACTGTGATATATTTTCATAAGGTGTGATATCTTTGATAAGGTGTGATATCTTTTCATAAGGTGTGATATCTTTGATAAGGTGTGATATCTGTGATAAACTGTGATATATTTTCATAAGGTGTGATATCTTTGATAAGGTGTGATATCTCTGATAAGGTGTGATATCTTTAATAAGGTATGATATTTGAGTTATCACGGTTTAGTGAATAAAGCCCGGTGTGTGTGTGATAGGAACAGCGGTCACATTGTATATAGGACGCGAGTCGCGCTATGCGTGCAATGCGTATTAAACTGAAGCTGCTGTCTATGAACCAGTATCATTGCCGCGTGCCGCCTGCGCCCGGCAACTTTACCGAGGTCCGGCAGATAAACCCCTTATTCCTCGGAGAAGGTCAGATGGGAGATACAGCGTGAGTCCCGGCAGATAAGGGGAGATAATATGTGAGATAAATCAGGGCTGATTCACAAAGCTCATCTCTCGGGTTGTCTCATCTCGTCTATATTTCAGGAGATAAACAAATGCAGAGACAGAAATCATGAGAAACCGATACAGGGCGTGATGCAGAATACTGCAGCAAACCGATACAGGGCGTGATGCAGAATACTGCAGCAAACCGATACAGGGCGTGATGCAGAATACGGCAGCAAACCGATACAGGGCGTGATGCAGAATACTGCAGCAAACCGATACAGGGCGTGATGCAGAATACTGCGGCAAACCGATACAGGGCGTGATGCAGTATACTGCGGCAAACCGATACAGGGCGTGATGCAGTATACTGCAGCAAACCGATACAGGGCGTGATGCAGAATACTGCGGGAAACCGATACAGGGCGTGATGCAGTATACTGCAGCAAACCGATACAGGGCGTGATGCAGAATACTGCAGCAAACCGATACAGGGCGTGATGCAGAATACGGCAGCAAACCGATACAGGGCGTGATGCAGAATACTGCAGCAAACCGATACAGGGCATGATGCAGAATACTGCGGCAAACCGATACAGGGCGTGATGCAGTATACTGCGGCAAACCGATACAGGGCGTGATGCAGTATACTGCAGCAAACCGATACAGGGCGTGATGCAGAATACTGCGGGAAACCGATACAGGGCGTGATGCAGTATACTGCGGCAAACCGATACAGGGCGTGATGCAGAATACTGCAGCAAAGCGATACAGAGCGTGATGCAGAATACTGCGGCAAACCGATACAGGGCGTGATGCAGTATACTGCGGCAAACTGATACAGGGCGTGATGCAGTATACTGCGGCAAACCGATACAGGGCGTAATGCAGAATACTGCGGCAAACCGATACAGGGGCGTGATGCAGAATACTGCAGCAAAGCGATACAGAGCGTGATGCAGAATACTGCGGCAAACCGATACACGGCGTGATGCAGTATACTGCGGCAAACCGATACAGGGCGTGATGGAGTATACTGCGGCAAACCGATACAGGGCGTAATGCAGAATACTGCGGCAAACCGATACAGGGCGTGATGCAGAATACTGCAGCAAACCGATACAGGGCGTGATGCAGAATACTGCGGGAAACCGATACAGGGCGTGATGCAGTATACTGCGGCAAACCGATACAGGGCGTGATGCAGTATACTGCAGCAAAGCGATACAGAGCGTGATGCAGAATACTGCGGCAAACTGATACAGGGCGTGATGCAGAATACTGCAGCAAACCGATACAGGGAGTGATGCAGTATTCTGCGGCAAACCGATACAGGGCGTGATGCAAATTACTGCGGCAAACCGATACAGGGCGTGATGCAGAATTCTGCGGCGATACAGGGCGTGATGCAGTATTCTGCAGCAAACCGATACAGGGTGTGATGCAGAATACTGCGGCAAACCGATACAGGGCGTGATGCAGAATACTGCGGCAAAACGATACAGGGCGTGATGCAGAATACTGCGGCAAACCGATACAGGGCGTGATGCAGTATTCTGCGGCAAACCGATACAGGGCGTGATGCAGTATACTGCGGCAAACCGATACAGGGCGTGATGCAGAATACTGCGGCAAACCGATACATGGCGTGATGCAGAATACTGCGGCAAACCGATACATGGCGTGATGCAGAATTCTGCGGCAAACCGATACAGGGCGTGATGCAGAATACTGCGGCAAACCGATACAGGGCGTGATGCAGAATACTGCGGCAAACCGATACATGGCGTGATGCAGAATACTGCGGCAAACCGATACAGGGTGTGATGCAGAATTCTGCGGCAAACCGATACAGGGCGGGATGCAGTATTCTGCGGCAAACCGATACAGGGCGTGATGCAGTATACTGCGGCAAACCGATACAGGGCGTGATGCAGTATACTGCGGCAAACCGATACAGGGCGTGATGCAGAATACTGCGGCAAACCGATACAGGGCGTGATGCAGAATACTGCGGCAAACCGATACAGGGCGTGATGCAGTATTCTGCAGCAAACCGATACAGGGCGTGATGCAGAATACTGCGGCAAACCGATACAGGGCGTGATGCAGTATTCTGCAGCAAACCGATACAGGGCGTGATGCAGTATTCTGCGGCAAACTGATACTGGGCGTGATGCAGAATACTGCGGCAAACCGATACAGGGCGTGATGCAGTATTCTGCGGCAAACCGATACAGGGCGTGATGCAGAATTCTGCGGCAAACCGATACTGGGTGTGATGCAGAATTCTGCGGCAAACCGATACAGGGCGTGATGCAGTATACTGCGGCAAACCGATACAGGGCGTGATGCAGAATACTGCGGCAAACCGATACAGGGCGTGATGCAGAATTCTGCGGCAAACCGATTCTGGGTGTGATGCAGAATTCTGCGGCAAACCGATACAGGGTGTGATGCAGAATTCTGCGGCAAACCGATACTGGGTGTGATGCAGAATTCTGCGGCAAACCGATACAGGGTGTGATGCAGAATTCTGCGGCAAACCGATACAGGGCGTGATGCAGAATACTGCGGCAAACAGATACAGGGCGTGATGCAGAATACTGCGGCAAACCGATACAGGGCGTAATGCAGAATACTGCGGCAAACAGATACAGGGCGTGATGCAGAATACTGCAGCAAACCGATACAGGGCATGATGCAGAATTCTGGGGCAAACCGATACAGGGCGTGATGCAGAATACTGCGGCAAACCGATACAGGGCGTGATGCAGAATTCTGTGGCAAACCGATACAGGGCGTGATGCAGAATACTGCAGCAAACCGATACAGAGCGTGATGCAGTATTCTGCGGCAAACCGATACAGGGCGTGATGCAGAATACTTCGGCAAACCGATACAGGGCGTGATGCAGAATTCTGCGGCAAACCGGTACAGGCCGTGATGCAGAATACTGCGGCAAACCAATACAGGGCGTGATGCAGAATTCTGCGGCAAACCGGTACAGGGCGTGATGCAGAATTCTGCAGCAAACCGATACAGGGCGTGATGCAGTATTCTGCGGCAAACCGATACAGGGCGTGATGCAGAATTCTGTGGCAAACCGATACAGGGCGTGATGCAGAATTCTGCGGCAAACCGATACAGGGTGTGATGCAGTATTCTGCGGCAAACCGATACAGGGCGTGATGCAGTATTTTGCGGCAAACCGATACAGGGCGTGATGCAGATTACTGTGGCAAACCGATACAGGGCGTGATGCAGAATACTGCGGCAAACCGATACAGGGCGTGATGCAGTATTCTGCGGCAAACCGATACAGGGCGTGATGCAGTATTCTGCGGCAAACCGATACAGGGCATGATGCAGTATTCTGCGGCAAACCGATACAGGGCGTGATGCAGTATTCTGCAGCAAACCGATACAGGGCGTGATGCAGAATACTGCGGCAAACCGATACAGGGCGTGATGCAGAATTCTGCGGCAAACCGATACAGGGTGTGATGCAGAATTCTGCGGCAAACCGATACAGGGCGTGATGCTGAATACTGCGGCAAACCGATACAGGGTGTGATGCAGTATTCTGCGACAAACCGATACAGGGCGTGATGCAGAATTCTGCGGCAAACCGATACAGGGCGTGATGCAGTATACTGCGGCAAACCGATACAGGGCGTGATGCAGTATACTGCGGCAAACCGATACAGGGCGTGATGCAGAATACTGCGGCAAACCGATACAGGGCGTGATGCAGTATTCTGCGGCAAACCAATACAGGGCGTGATGCAGTATTCTGCAGCAAACCGATACAGGGCGTGATGCAGAATACTGCGGCAAACCGATACAGGGCGTGATGCAGTATTCTGCAACAAACCGATACAGGGCGTGATGCAGAATACTGCGGCAAACCAATACAGGGCGTGATGCAGTATTCTGCAGCAAATCGATACAGGGCGTGATGCAGATTACTGCGGCAAACCAATACAGGGCGTGATGCAGAATTCTGCGGCAAACCGATACAGGGCGTGATGCAGTATTCTGCGGCAAACCGATACAGGGCGTGATGCAGAATACTGCGGCAAACCGATACAGGGCGTGATGCAGTATACTGCAGCAAACCGATACAGGGCGTAATGCAGAATACTGCGGCAAACCGATACAGGCCGTGATGCAGTATACTGCGGCAAACCGATACAGAGCGTGATGCAGTATACTGCGGCAAACCAATACAGGGCGTGATGAAGTATACTGCAGCAAACCGATACAGGGCGTGATGCAGAATACTGCGGCAAACCGATACAGGGCGTGATGCAGAATACTGCAGCAAACCGATACAGGGCGTGATGCAGAATTCTGCGGCAAACCGATACAGGGCGTGATGCAGAATTCTGCAGCAAACCGATACAGGGCGTGATGCAGTATTCTGCAGCAAACCGATACAGGGCGTGATGCAGAATTCTGCGGCAAACCGATACAGGGCGTGATGCAGAATTCTGCAGCAAACCGATACAGGGTGTGATGCAGTATTCTGCGGCAAACCGATACAGGGCGTGATGCAGAATTCTGTGGCAAACCGATACAGGGCGTGATGCAGAATACTGCGGCAAACCGATACAGAGCGTGATGCAGTATTCTGCGGCAAACCGATACAGGGCGTGATGCAGAATACTGTGGCAAACCGATACAGGGCGTGATGCAGAATTCTGCGGCAAACCGATACAGGGTGTGATGCAGTATTCTGCGGCAAACCGATACAGGGCGTGATGCAGTATTCTGCGGCAAACCGATACAGGGCGTGATGCAGAATACTGCGGCAAACCGATACAGGGCGTGATGCAGTATTCTGCGGCAAACCGATACAGGGCGTGATGCAGAATTCTGCGGCAAACCGATACAGGGTGTGATGCAGAATTCTGCGGCAAACCGATACAGGGCGTGATGCAGTATTCTGCGGCAAACCGATACAGGGCGTGATGCAGTATACTGCGGTAAACCGATACAGGGCGTAATGCAGAATACTGCAGCAAACCGATACAGGGCGTAATGCAGAATACTGCAGCAAACCGATACAGGGCGTGATGCAGTATACTGCGGCAAACCGATACAGGGCGTGATGCAGAACACTGCGGTAAACCGATACAGGGCGTAATGCAGAATACTGCAGCAAACCGATACAGGGCGTAATGCAGAATACTGCGGCAAACCGATACAGGGCGTGATGCAGTATACTGCGGCAAACCGATACAGGGCGTGATGCAGAACACTGCGGCAAACCGATACAGAGCGTGATGCAGTATACTGCGGCAAACCAATACAGGGCGTGATGAAGTATACTGCAGCAAACCGATACAGGGCGTGATGCAGAATACTGCGGCAAACCGATACAGGGCGTGATGCAGAATACTGCAGCAAACCGATACAGGGCGTGATGCAGAATTCTGCAGCAAACCGATACAGGGTGTGATGCAGTATTCTGCGGCAAACCGATACAGGGCGTGATGCAAAATTCTGTGGCAAACCGATACAGGGCGTGATGCATAATACTGCGGCAAACCGATACAGAGCGTGATGCAGTATTCTGCGGCAAACCGATACAGGGCGTGATGCAGAATACTGCGGCAAACCGATACAGGGCGTGATGCAGAATTCTGCGGCAAACCGATACAGGGTGTGATGCAGTATTCTGCGGCAAACCGATACAGGGCGTGATGCAGTATTCTGCGGCAAACCGATTCAGGGCGTGATGCAGAATACTGCGGCAAACCGATACAGGGCGTGATGCAGTATTCTGCGGCAAACCGATACAGGGCGTGATGCAGAATTCTGCGGCAAACCGATACAGGGTGTGATGCAGAATTCTGCGGCAAACCGATACAGGGCGTGATGCAGTATTCTGCGGCAAACCGATACAGGGCGTGATGCAGTATTCTGCGGTAAACCGATACAGGGCGTAATGCAGAATACTGCAGCAAACCGATACAGGGCGTGATGCAGAATACTGCGGCAAACCGATACAGGGCGTGATGCAGTATACTGCGGCAAACCGATACAGGGCGTGATGCAGAACACTGCGGCAAACCGATACAGGGCGTGATGCAGTATACTGCGGCAAACCGATACCGGGCGTGATGCAGTATACTGCAGCAAACCGATACAGGGCGTGATGCAGAATACTGCGGGAAACCGATACAGGGCGTGATGCAGTATACTGCGGCAAACCGATACAGGGCGTGATGCAGTATACTGCGGCAAACCGATACAGGGCGTGATGCTGAATACTGCGGCAAACCGATACAGGGCGTGATGCAGTATTCTGCGACAAACCGATACAGGGCGTGATGCAGAATTCTGCGGCAAACCGATACAGGGCGTGATGCAGATTACTGCGGCAAACCGATACAGGGCGTGATGCAGAATACTCCGGCAAACCGATACAGGGCGTGATGCAGAATACTGTGGCAAATCGATACAGGGCGTGATGCAGTATTCTGCGGCAAACCGATACAGGGCGTGATGCAGAATTCTGTGGCAAACCGATACAGGGCGTAATGCAGAATTCTGTGGCAAACCGATACAGGGCGTGATGCAGAATACTGCGGCAAACCGATACAGAGCGTGATGCAGTATTCTGCGGCAAACCGATACAGAGCGTGATGCAGTATTCTGCGGCAAACCGATACAGGGCGTGATGCAGAATACTGCGGCAAACCGATACAGGGCGTGATGCAGAATTCTGCGGCAAACCGATACAGGGTGTGATGCAGTATTCTCCGGCAAACCGATACAGGGCGTGATGCAGAATACTGTGGCAAATCGATACAGGGCGTGATGCAGTATTCTGCGGCAAACCGATACAGGGCGTGATGCAGAATTCTGTGGCAAACCGATACAGGGCGTAATGCAGAATTCTGTGGCAAACCGATACAGGGCGTGATGCAGAATACTGCGGCAAACCGATACAGAGCGTGATGCAGTATTCTGCGGCAAACCGATACAGAGCGTGATGCAGTATTCTGCGGCAAACCGATACAGGGCGTGATGCAGAATACTGCGGCAAACCGATACAGGGCGTGATGCAGAATTCTGCGGCAAACCGATACAGGGCGTGATGCAGAATACTCCGGCAAACCGATACAGGGCGTGATGCAGAATACTGTGGCAAATCGATACAGGGCGTGATGCAGTATTCTGCGGCAAACCGATACAGGGCGTGATGCAGAATTCTGTGGCAAACCGATACAGGGCGTAATGCAGAATTCTGTGGCAAACCGATACAGGGCGTGATGCAGAATACTGCGGCAAACCGATACAGAGCGTGATGCAGTATTCTGCGGCAAACCGATACAGGGCGTGATGCAGTATTCTGCGGCAAACCGATACAGGGCGTGATGCAGAATACTGCGGCAAACCGATACAGGGCGTGATGCAGTATTCTGCGGCAAACCGATACAGGGCGTGATGCAGAATTCTGCGGCAAACCGATACAGGGTGTGATGCAGAATTCTGCGGCAAACCGATACAGGGAGTGATGCAGTATTCTGCGGCAAACCGATACAGGGCGTGATGCAGTATACTGCGGTAAACCGATACAGGGCGTAATGCAGAATACTGCAGCAAACCGATACAGGGCGTAATGCAGAATACTGCGGCAAACCGATACAGGGCGTGATGCAGTATACTGCGGCAAACCGATACAGGGCGTGATGCAGAACACTGCGGTAAACCGATACAGGGCGTAATGCAGAATACTGCAGCAAACCGATACAGGGCGTAATGCAGAATACTGCGGCAAACCGATACAGGGCGTGATGCAGTATACTGCGGCAAACCGATACAGGGCGTGATGCAGAACACTGCGGCAAACCGATACAGAGCGTGATGCAGTATACTGCGGCAAACCAATACAGGGCGTGATGAAGTATACTGCAGCAAACCGATACAGGGCGTGATGCAGAATACTGCGGCAAACCGATACAGGGCGTGATGCAGAATACTGCAGCAAACCGATACAGGGCGTGATGCAGAATTCTGCAGCAAACCGATACAGGGTGTGATGCAGTATTCTGCGGCAAACCGATACAGGGCGTGGTGCAGAATTCTGCAGCAAACCGATACTGGGCGTGATGCAGTATTCTGCGGCAAACCGATACAGGGCGTGATGCAGTATTCTGCGGCAAACCGATACAGGGCGTGATGCAGTATTCTGCGGCAAACAGATACAGGGTGTGATGCAGTATTCTGCGGCAAACCGATTCAGGGCGTGATGCAGAATACTGCGGCAAACCGATACAGGGCGTGATGCAGTATACTGCGGTAAACCGATACAGGGCGTAATGCAGAATACTGCAGCAAACCGATACAGGGCGTAATGCAGAATACTGCGGCAAACCGATACAGGGCGTGATGCAGTATACTGCGGCAAACCGATACAGGGCGTGATGCAGAACACTGCGGCAAACCGATACAGGGCGTGATGCAGTATACTGCGGCAATCCGATACCGGGCGTGATGCAGTATACTGCAGCAAACCGATACAGGGCGTGATGCAGAATACTGCGGGAAACCGATACAGGGCGTGATGCAGTATACTGCGGCAAACCGATACAGGGCGTGATGCAGTATACTGCGGCAAACCGATACAGGGCGTGATGCTGAATACTGCGGCAAACCGATACAGGGCGTGATGCAGTATTCTGCGACAAACCGATACAGGGCGTGATGCAGAATTCTGCGGCAAACCGATACAGGGCGTGATGCAGATTACTGCGGCAAACCGATACAGGGCGTGATGCAGAATACTCCGGCAAACCGATACAGGGCGTGATGCAGAATACTGCGGCAATTCGATACAGGGCGTGATGCAGTATTCTGCGGCAAACCGATACAGGGCGTGATGCAGAATTCTGCGGCAAACCGATACAGGGCGTAATGCAGAATTCTGTGGCAAACCGATACAGGGCGTGATGCAGAATTCTGCGGCAAACCGATACAGAGCGTGATGCAGTATTCTGCGGCAAACTGATACAGGGCGTGATGCAGTATTCTGCGGCAAACCGATACAGGGCGTGATGCAGTATACTGCGGCAAACCGATACAGGGCGTGATGCAGAATACTGCAGCAAACCGATACAGGGCGTGATGCAGTATTCTGCGGCAAACCGATACAGGGCGTGATGCAGTATTCTGTGGCAAATTGATACAGGGCGTGATGCAGAATACTGCGGCAAACCGATACAGGGTGTGATGCAGAATTCTGCGGCAAACCGATACAGGGCGTGATGCAGAATAGTGCGGCAAACCGATACAGGGTGTGATGCAGTATTCTGCGGCAAACCAATACAGGGCGTGATGCAGAATACTGCGGCAAACCGATACAGGGCGTGATGCAGTATTCTGCGGCAAACCGATACAGGGTGTGATGCAGAATACTGCGGCAAACCGATACAGGGCAGGATGCAGAATACTGCGGCAAACCGATACAGGGCATGATGCAGAATACTGCGGCAAACCGATACAGGGCGTGATGCAGAATACTGCAGCAAACCGATACAGAGCGTGATGCAGTATTCTGCGGCAAACCGATACAGGGCGTGATGCAGTATTCTGCGGCAAACCGATACAGGGCGTGATGCAGTATTCTGCGGCAAACCGATACAGGGCGTGATGCAGTATACTGCGGCAAACTGATACAGGGCGTGATGCAGTATACTGCGGCAAGCCGATACAGGGCGTGATGCAGAATTCTGCGGCAAACCGATACAGGGCGTGATGCAGAATACTGCGGCAAACCGATACAGGGCGTGATGCAGAATACTGCAGCAAACCGATACAGGGCGTGATGCAGTATTCTGCGGCAAACCGATACAGGGCGTGATGCAGAATACTGCGGCAAACCGATACAGGGCGTGATGCAGAATACTGCGGCAAACTGATACAGGGCGTGATGCAGAATACTGCGGCAAACCGATACAGGGCGTGATGCAGAATACTGCAGCAAACCGATACAGGGTGTGATGCACAATACTGCAGCAAACCGATACAGGGCGTGATGCAGTATTCTGCGGCAAACCGATACAGGGCGTGATGCAGTATACTGCGGCAAACTGATACAGGGTGTGATGCAGAATACTGCGGCAAACCGATACAGGGCGTGATGCAGAATTCTGCGGCAAACCGATACAGGGCGTGATGCAGTATTCTGCGGCAAACCGATACAGGGCGTGATGCAGAATACTGCGGCAAACCGATACAGGGTGTGATGCAGAATACTGCGGCAAACCGATACAGGGTGTGATGCAGTATACTGCAGCAAACCGATACAGGGCGTGATGCAGAATACTGCGGGAAACCGATACAGGGCGTGATGCAGTATACTGCGGTAAACCGATACAGGGCGTGATGCAGAATACTGCGGCAAACCGATACAGGGTGTGATGCAGTATTCTGCAGCAAACCGATACAGGGCGTGATGCAGAATACTGCGGCAAACCGATACAGGGCGTGATGCAGAATACTGCGGCAAACCGATACAGGGCGTGATGCAGAATTCTGCGGCAGAGCTGCAGGAAGCACACAGCGATTTTACTGTCACTAACACCAGTGGATTACCGCATGGTAACCGTTATAGCGCCACTGGTGTTACTGCGGTAACGTGTGGTTACCCCCCGGCATTAGTAACAGTAACATTTCCGTGTGCTTTCTGCGCTTCCTGACACTTTACAGCAATATAGCGCATCAGGGCCCAGGAGAGACGTCAGGACGGGGGGTGGTCGGAAACCTGCGAGAGAACGAAAATTTCTGATTTCCCAACAAATCACCGCATTCTCTGGTCCAATACTTACAAGTACTTCCGATTTTCCAAATTATGGAAATTTGTAAACACTCGGTGGCATTGGACCAATTGGAGACTGCAGTGATTTATCGGAAAATCTCGGAAATTTTAGGCCAATCAGAAGACTCGACAAATACTCGGTGGCATCTGAGTCTTGTGATCGGTGTATTATTACCGCAGCAATCCGATTGTCACGGAAAAATTCTGCATTCTCTGACTGGCCCAATGCTTCTGAGTCTGAAGTATTCAGCCAATTAGAGTGACTATTCAGAAGTTTCGGAATTCGGATTACGGTCAGTATGCCGCGGTATCGGCAATCTTTTGGAAAAGTTGGAATTTCCACAGAATCATAAATGAGCACTTCCGGCCATCCCTAGTCAGGGCCAAGGAGAGATATGTCATGAGGTAAGCTGATGCTCTAACCACGGATAATACTGCCACTCAGCAATATGCGAGCTGCAATCTATTAGGTCCAGCACCGTCGCTGAGTGCAGTCATCATTTGTAACTCCAGATCGTGAGGCCCTTTACGCTGACCCTTGGATGTTTGTATACGATGTGCCTCTGAGGAAGCGGCTGTTGGCCGCGAAACACGTGTCAGGCTATCTTTTTATGTGAAGTGGAAGTTCGGTCTTTGTAGCTACATGCTGTGTCCACAATTTGGAGAGACTGTAAAAAAAAAATAAACTATAAAGAAAAAACTCTGGTTCTGAAAAACCCCGCTGTGCAGTTTGTCTGGAACTGTAATATTTTGATATAATAGGGGTGAACCACACTGCAACTTTTTATTGAGTCAGTGATAATATGCGAGAATCGCAGATCATGATTAATGCCAGCGTTACTACGGTGACACAAGTAGGGTAATATGCGTTACCGCAGCAACGCTCGTGTCACCTTGCACCGCGGGTTGCACTGATCACATAACACCCGGTACACTGCCAGCGGTAGTGGAGACAAGACATGGAACATGTATATCCTCCTGGCAGACTCAAAGCACTTCATAGCTGCAGCCACTAGGGGGCGCTCCACGAGTCCTGCCCAAAGCCTGTTTTACATACCGGCTTGAGCCGGGATTGGAAACCTGGTCAAAGGCTCAATGTAATGAAAATTCCATGACGCCGGACGGATTGCAGAAATATGGTCGCATCCATTCCGGCAAGCGGACCTTCCAATGCGGAATGTGGAAATTTGTACGCATCCGCCGCGCCAGGTGCACCGCGCCAAACTCACCGGCGTGCTGCTCACCAGGGCTCTGCTATCTTGCCTCTAGGGGGTGTGCGCGCACGACAGACACGCCTTCATACTCTTAGAAAGCGTGTCAGCTAACCTGGAGATCAGCTGACATTTTAGCCTGCTCTGATTGGTTGCTGCCTGGGGTGGAGACTTCTCTCCCAGGCAGTATATAAGGAAGTGCTTTCAGTCACACTTCATCTGTGTTTGCGATACCCTGTGTCAGCACTCAGACCTAGCTAGCCTTGTATTTGATATTGTGTTATATATTGGTTTATCTCCAATATTTACGCATATTGAACTGTATTGATTTATCGTGTATGATTCTGTGCCTGTCTTGACTATTCTTCCGTTTCCTGATTCTGTACTTCGCCAGCCCGTACCGTTATCGACTATTGGCTTGGTTTCTGACTATTCTCTTATCTCACGTTTCTGTACTGCTGCCGCCTGATCTGTTGCCGAACCTCATTTTGTCTGACCTTTCTCCCTTCAGTGGAACTTCTCCCACTGTAGGGTTCTATCAGAGGCTTGCCTCTTGAGACGCCGCCCCTAGCAGACCATTACTGCTAGAGGCCGAGACTCCTCCACTGCTTCCCTTGGAGGATCTCACACACGGGGTTCCCATTCAGAGGTAACCACACCTCTGAGGAATTACCGTGTGGTGGACTTTTCCACAAACTTGTGAATTTACACTGTATTGTATCTTGCTACATTTGTTTCTTGTATCTACTACCTTTTTGATCAGCCCGCATTATTAGCAATTCCGCAGATTGCTTTATAATCGGGCCAATCCTTGTATTATTAGTGATTCTGCGGATCACTAATAATCAAGGTTCTGAGTGTGACACTGATCTTTGATAGATCGTTACACTCAAGTCCTGAATCAAAGGCAGGGGCGTAGCAATAGGGGGTGCAGAGGTAGCGACCGCATCGGGGCCCTTGGGCCAGAGGGGCCCCGAAGGGCCCTCCCTCAACTGCAGTATTACCTCTCTATTGGTCCTGTGCTCATAATAATCACTTCTATGGATACTTTAAATAGTGCTAATCATTAACAAACTGTTTCCCATCTCCTTCTTGCACCTCTGACACTGTAGTTGCCATTGGCAGGTTTTGGTGCACTGTATCAATTGTTGTGTATAGAGTGCTTGGGGGGCCCCATTGTAAAACTTGCATCGGGGCCCACAGCTCCGTAGCTACGCCACTGATCAAAGGCAACAGCCTCACCAGCTGACCCTGTGACCGTAATATTGCCGGCAGTTAGTGCATTAGCCTAATGCAGAGATGTCTCATGAGATAGGCAGAGAAGGGTCTATTCACTAAGAACTGGCAGATAGCGGAGGTAAATTTCTCCGGCCATCAGTGAATAGAGTTAGACCCCATAAGTAGGGAATAATCCTGAGCAGCCTGGACTCGGCTGTGAGCAGAATGTTTAGTGGTGAACCCCCCTCCCCCCAGAATATAACGTCAGCGTAGAAAACTCTAAGGGTAATCAGGAAATTCGCGGAACTCACTGTGAGCGGCAGAGGGCCTCCATCGGCGAGACGTAGGCAGCCCAGATCCCCAGCGCTGCCGGCATGATAAACAACACCGCCACCCAACAGCACGACACGATGAGCGACATGAAGAGACCGAAATCATGGACAGCGGGAATCTGCAAGAGACGAGAGATGAGTCACAATGTCACAAAACATCATCAGTAGCATCTCACAACCAAACAATCAACCGGCTCATTCAACAAATGAAAAGCACTTCTGCTATGATTGCACTCCGACGGCTCGCGGTAATCTCAGCCTGAATGCCCTGCGAGAGACGCTATCTCTCAGGAAGCCTCTCTATCAGGGTAATCAGACTGCCATGTAGTATGATGAGCAGAGATCTCTGCAGAGGAGAGACGCTATCTCTGAGGAAGCCTCTCTATCGGGGTAATCAGACCGCCATGTAGTATGATGAGCAGAGATCTCTGCAGAGGGGAGACGCTATCTCTGAGGAAGCCTCTCTATCAGGATATCAGACCGCCATGGAGTATGATGAGCAGAGATCTCTGCAGAGGAGAGACGCTATCTCTGAGGAAGCCTCTCTATCAGGATATCAGACCGCCATGGAGTATGATGAGCAGAGATCTCTGCAGAGGAGAGACGCTATCTCTGAGGAAGCCTCTCTATCAGGATAATCAGACCGCCATGTTGTATGATGAGCAGAGATCTCTGCAGAGGAGAGACGCTATCTCTCAGTAAGCCTCTCTATCAGGGTAATCAGACCGCCATGTAGTATGATGAGCAGAGATCTCTGCAGAGGAGAGACGCTATCTCTGAGGAAGCCTCTCTATCGGGGTAATCAGACCGCCATGTTGTATGATGAGCAGAGATCTCTGCAGAGGAGAGACGCTATCTCTCAGGAAGCCTCTCTATCAGGGTAATCAGACCGCCATGTAGTATGATGAGCAGAGATCTCTGCAGAGGGGAGACGCTATCTCTCAGGAAGCCTCTCTATCAGGGTAATCAGACCGCCATGTTGTATGATGAGCAGAGATCTCTGCAGAGGAGAGACACTATCTCTGAGGAAGCCTCTCTATCAGGGTAATCAGACCGCCATGTAGAATGATGAGCAGAGATCTCTGCAGAGGAGAGACGCTATCTCTGAGGAAGCCTCTCTATCAGGGTAATCAGACCGCCATGTTGTATGATGAGCGGAGATCTCTGCAGAGGAGAGACACTATCTCTGAGGAAGCCTCTCTATCGGGGTAATCAGACCGCCATGTTGTATGATGAGCAGAGATCTCTGCAGAGGAGAGACGCTATCTCTGAGGAAGCCTCTCTATCAGGGTAATCAGACCGCCATGTAGTATGATGAGCAGAGATCTCTGCAGAGGAGAGACGCTATCTCTGAGGAAGCCTCTCTATCAGGGTAATCAGACCGCCATGTAGTATGATGAGCAGAGATCTCTGCAGAGGAGAGACGCTATCTCTGAGGAAGCCTCTCTATCAGGATAATCAGACCGCCATGTTGTATGATGAGCAGAGATCTCTGCAGAGGAGAGACGCTATCTCTGAGGAAGCCTCTCTATCGGGGTAATCAGACCGCCATGTTGAATGAAGAGCAGAGACCTCTGCAGAGGAGAGACGCTATCTCTGAGGAAGCCTCTCTATCAGGGTAATCAGACCACCATGTTGTATGATGAGCAGAGATCTCTGCAGAGGGGAGACACTATCTCTGAGGAAGCCTCTCTATCAGGGTAATCAGACCGCCATGTAGTATGATGAGCAGAGATCTCTGCAGAGGAGAGACGCTATCTCTGAGGAAGCCTCTCTATCAGGATATCAGACCGCCATGTAGTATGATGAGCAGAGATCTCTGCAGAGGAGAGACGCTATCTCTGAGGAAGTCTCTCTATCGGGGTAATCAGACCGCCATGTTGTATGATGAGCAGAGATCTCTGCAGAGGAGAGACGCTATCTCTCAGGAAGCCTCTCTATCAGGGTAATCAGACCGCCATGTAGTATGATGAGCAGAGATCTCTGCAGAGGAGAGACGCTATCTCTGAGGAAGCCTCTCTATCAGGGTAATCAGACCGCCATGTTGTATGATGAGCAGAGATCTCTGCAGAGGGGAGACACTATCTCTGAGGAAGCCTCTCTATCAGGGTAATCAGACCGCCATGTAGTATGATGAGCAGAGATCTCTGCAGAGGAGAGACGCTATCTCTGAGGAAGCCTCTCTATCAGGATATCAGACCGCCATGTAGTATGATGAGCAGAGATCTCTGCAGAGGAGAGACGCTATCTCTGAGGAAGTCTCTCTATCGGGGTAATCAGACCGCCATGTTGTATGATGAGCAGAGATCTCTGCAGAGGAGAGACGCTATCTCTCAGGAAGCCTCTCTATCAGGGTAATCAGACCGCCATGTAGTATGATGAGCAGAGATCTCTGCAGAGGAGAGACGCTATCTCTGAGGAAGCCTCTCTATCAGGATATCAGACCGCCATGTAGTATGATGAGCAGAGATCTCTGCAGAGGAGAGACGCTATCTCTGAGGAAGTCTCTCTATCGGGGTAATCAGACCGCCATGTTGTATGATGAGCAGAGATCTCTGCAGAGGAGAGACGCTATCTCTGAGGAAGCCTCTCTATCAGGATATCAGACCGCCATGTAGTATGATGAGCAGAGATCTCTGCAGAGGAGAGACGCTATCTCTGAGGAAGCCTCTCTATCGGGGTAATCAGACCACCATGTTGTATGATGAGCAGAGATCTCTGCAGAGGAGAGACGCTATCTCTGAGGAAGCCTCTCTATCAGGGTAATCAGACCGCCATGTAGTATGATGAGCAGAGATCTCTGCAGAGGAGAGACGCTATCTCTGAGGAAGCCTCTCTATCAGGGTAATCAGACCGCCATGTAGTATGATGAGCAGAGATCTCTGCAGAGGAGAGACGCTATCTCTGAGGAAGCCTCTCTATCGGGGTAATCACACCACCATGTAGTATGATGAGCAGAGATCTCTGCAGAGGGGAGACGCTATCTCTCAGGAAGCCTCTCTATCGGGGTAATCAGACCACCATGTTGTATGATGAGCAGAGATCTCTGCAGAGGAGAGACACTATCTCTGAGGAAGCCTCTCTATCAGGGTAATCAGACCGCCATGTAGTATGATGAGCAGAGATCTCTGCAGAGGAGAGACGCTATCTCTGAGGAAGCCTCTCTATCGGGGTAATCAGACCGCCATGTTGTATGATGAGCAGAGACCTCTGCAGAGGAGAGACGCTATCTCTGAGGAAGCCTCTCTATCGGGGTAATCAGACCACCATGTAGTATGATGAGCAGAGATCTCTGCAGAGGAGAGACGCTATCTCTGAGGAAGCCTCTCTATCAGGGTAATCAGACCGCCATGTAGTATGATGAGCAGAGATCTCTGCAGAGGAGAGACGCTATCTCTGAGGAAGCCTCTCTATCGGGGTAATCAGACCACCATGTAGTATGATGAGCAGAGATCTCTGCAGAGGAGAGACGCTATCTCTGAGGAAGCCTCTCTATCGGGGTAATCAGACCACCATGTAGTATGATGAGCAGAGATCTCTGCAGAGGAGAGATGCTATCTCTCAGGAAGCCTCTCTATCAGGGTAATCAGACCGCCATGTTGTATGATGAGAGATCTCTGCAGAGGAGAGACACTATATCTGAGGAAGCCTCTCTATCAGGGTAATCAGACCACCATGTAGTATGATAAGCAGAGATCTCTGCAGAGGAGAGATGCTATCTCTCAGGAAGCCTCTCTATCAGGGTAATCAGACCGCCATGTTGAATGATGAGCAGAGATCTCTGCAGAGGAGAGATGCTATCTCTCAGGAAGCCTCTCTATCAGGGTAATCAGACCACCATGTAGTATGATAAGCAGAGATCTCTGCAGAGGAGAGATGCTATCTCTCAGGAAGCCTCTCTATCAGGGTAATCAGACCGCCATGTTGTATGATGAGCAGAGATCTCTGCAGAGGAGAGACGCTATCTCTGAGGAAGCCTCCCTATCAGGGTAATCAGACCACCATGTAGTATGATAAGCAGAGATCTCTGCAGAGGAGAGATGCTATCTCTCAGGAAGCCTCTCTATCAGGGTAATCAGACCGCCATGTTTTATGATGAGCAGAGATCTCTGCAGAGGAGAGACGCTATCTGTGAGGAAGCCTCTCTATCAGGGTAATCAGACCACCATGTAGTATGATGAGCAGAGATCTCTGCAGAGGAGAGACGCTACCTCTGAGGAAGCCTCTCTATCGGGGTAATCAGACCGCTATGTTGTATGATGAGCAGAGACCTCTGCAGAGGAGAGACGCTATCTCTGAGAAAGCCTCTCTATCGGGGTAATCAGACCGCCATGTTGTATGATGAGCAGAGATCTCTGCAGAGGAGAGACGCTATCTCTGAGGAAGCCTCTCTATCAGGGTAATCAGACTGCCATGTTGTATGATGAGCAGAGATCTCTGCAGAGGAGAGACGCTATCTCTGAGGAAGCCTCTCTATCGGGGTAATCAGACCACCATGTAGTATGATGAGCAGAGATCTCTGCAGAGGGGAGACGCTATCTCTGAGGAAGCCTCTCTATCGGGGTAATCAGACCACTATGTTGTATGATGAGCAGAGATCTCTGCAGAGGAGAGACGCTATCTCTGAGAAAGCCTCTCTATCGGGGTAATCAGACCGCCATGTTGTATGATGAGCAGAGATCTCTGCAGAGGAGAGAGGCTATCTCTGAGGAAGCCTCTCTATCGGGGTAATCAGACCGCCATGTTGTATGATGAGCAGAGATCTCTGCAGAGGAGAGACGCTATCTCTGAGGAAGCCTCTCTATCTGGGTAATCAGACCACCATGTTGTATGATGAGCAGAGATCTCTGCAGAGGAAAGACACTATCTCTGAGGAAGCCTCTCTATCAGGGTAATCAGACCACCATGTTGTATGATGAGCAGAGATCTCTGCAGAGGGGAGACACTATCTCTGAGGAAGCCTCTCTATCGGGGTAATCAGACCACCATGTTGTATGATGAGCAGAGATCTCTGCAGAGGAGAGACACTATCTCTGAGGAAGCCTCTCTATCAGGATAATCAGACCGCCATGTTGTATAATGAGCAGAGATCTCTGCAGAGGAGAGACGCTATCTCTGAGGAAGCCTCTCTATCAGGATAATCAGACCGCCATGTTGTATGATGAGCAGAGACCTCTGCAGAGGAGAGACGCTATCTCTGAGGAAGCCTCTCTATCGGGGTAATCAGACCGCCATGTTGTATGATGAGCAGAGATCTCTGCAGAGGAGAGACACTATCTCTGAGGAAGCCTCTCTATCAGGATAATCAGACCGCCATGTTGTATGATGAGCAGAGATCTCTGCAGAGGAGAGACACTATCTCTGAGGAAGCCTCTCTATCAGGGTAATCAGACCGCCATGTTGTATGATGAGCAGAGATCTCTGCAGAGGGGAGACACTATCTCTGAGGAACCCTCTCTATCGGGGTAATCAGACCACCATGTAGTATGATGAGCAGAGATCTCTGCAGAGGGGAGACGCTATCTCTGAGGAAGCCTCTCTATCGGGGTAATCAGACCACTATGTTGTATGATGAGCAGAGATCTCTGCAAAGGAGAGACACTATCTCTGAGGAAGCCTCTCTATCGGGGTAATCAGACCGCCATGCTGTATGATGAGCAGAGATCTCTGAAGAGGAGAGACGCTATCTCTGAGGAAGCCTCTCTATCGGGGTAATCAGACCACCATGTTGTATGATGAGCAGAGATCTCTGCAGAGGAGAGACACTATCTCTGAGGAAGCCTCTCTATCGGGGTAATCAGACCACCATGTTGTATGATGAGCAGAGATCTCTGCAGAGGAGAGACACTATCTCTGAGGAAGCCTCTCTATCAGGGTAATCAGACCGCCATGTTGTATGATGAGCAGAGATCTCTGCAGAGGGGAGACACTATCTCTGAGGAAGCCTCTCTATCGGGGTAATCAGACCGCCATGTTGTATGATGAGCAGAGATCTCGGCAGAGGAGAGACGCTATCTCTGAGGAAGCCTCTCTATCAGGGTAATCAGACCGCCATGTAGTATGATGAGCAGATATCTCTGCAGAGGAGAGACGCTATCTCTGAGGAAGCCTCTCTATCAGGGTAATCAGACCACCATGTTGTATGATGAGCAGAGATCTCTGCAGAGGAGAGACACTATCTCTCAGGAAGCCTCTCTATCAGGGTAATCAGACCGCCATGTAGTATGATGAGCAGAGATCTCTGCAGAGGAGAGACGCTATCTCTGAGGAAGCCTCTCTATCGGGGTAATCAGACCGCCATGTTGTATGATGAGCAGAGATCTCTGCAGAGGAGAGACGCTATCTCTGAGGAAGCCTCTCTATCAGGGTTATCAGACCGCCATGTAGTATGATGAGCAGATATCTCTGCAGAGGAGAGACGCTATCTCTGAGGAAGCCTCTCTATCAGGGTAATCAGACCACCATGTAGTATGATGAGCAGAGATCTCTGCAGAGGAGAGACGCTATCTCTGAGGAAGCCTCTCTATCAGGGTAATCAGACCGCCATGTAGTATGATGAGCAGAGATCTCTGCAGAGGAGAGACGCTATCTCTGAGGAAGCCTCTCTATCGGGGTAATCACACCACCATGTAGTATGATGAGCAGAGATCTCTGCAGAGGGGAGACGCTATCTCTCAGGAAGCCTCTCTATCGGGGTAATCAGACCACCATGTTGTATGATGAGCAGAGATCTCTGCAGAGGAGAGACACTATCTCTGAGGAAGCCTCTCTATCAGGGTAATCAGACCGCCATGTTGTATGATGAGCAGAGATCTCTGCAGAGGAGAGATGCTATCTCTCAGGAAGCCTCTCTATCAGGGTAATCAGACCGCCATGTAGTATGATGAGCAGAGATCTCTGCAGAGGAGAGACGCTATCTCTGAGGAAGCCTCTCTATCGGGGTAATCAGACCGCCATGTTGTATGATGAGCAGAGATCTCTGCAGAGGAGAGATGCTATCTCTGAGGAAGCCTCTCTATCAGGGTAATCAGACCGCCATGTAGTATGATGAGCAGAGATCTCTGCAGAGGAGAGACGCTATCTCTGAGGAAGCCTCTCTATCGGGGTAATCAGACCACCATGTAGTATGATGAGCAGAGATCTCTGCAGAGGAGAGACGCTATCTCTGAGGAAGCCTCTCTATCGGGGTAATCAGACCACCATGTAGTATGATGAGCAGAGATCTCTGCAGAGGAGAGATGCTATCTCTCAGGAAGCCTCTCTATCTGGGTAATCAGACCACCATGTTGTATGATGAGCAGAGATCTCTGCAGAGGAAAGACACTATCTCTGAGGAAGCCTCTCTATCAGGGTAATCAGACCACCATGTTGTATGATGAGCAGAGATCTCTGCAGAGGGGAGACACTATCTCTGAGGAAGCCTCTCTATCGGGGTAATCAGACCACCATGTTGTATGATGAGCAGAGATCTCTGCAGAGGAGAGACACTATCTCTGAGGAAGCCTCTCTATCAGGATAATCAGACCGCCATGTTGTATAATGAGCAGAGATCTCTGCAGAGGAGAGACGCTATCTCTGAGGAAGCCTCTCTATCAGGATAATCAGACCGCCATGTTGTATGATGAGCAGAGACCTCTGCAGAGGAGAGACGCTATCTCTGAGGAAGCCTCTCTATCGGGGTAATCAGACCGCCATGTTGTATGATGAGCAGAGATCTCTGCAGAGGAGAGACACTATCTCTGAGGAAGCCTCTCTATCAGGATAATCAGACCGCCATGTTGTATGATGAGCAGAGATCTCTGCAGAGGAGAGACACTATCTCTGAGGAAGCCTCTCTATCAGGGTAATCAGACCGCCATGTTGTATGATGAGCAGAGATCTCTGCAGAGGGGAGACACTATCTCTGAGGAACCCTCTCTATCGGGGTAATCAGACCACCATGTAGTATGATGAGCAGAGATCTCTGCAGAGGGGAGACGCTATCTCTGAGGAAGCCTCTCTATCGGGGTAATCAGACCACTATGTTGTATGATGAGCAGAGATCTCTGCAAAGGAGAGACACTATCTCTGAGGAAGCCTCTCTATCGGGGTAATCAGACCGCCATGCTGTATGATGAGCAGAGATCTCTGAAGAGGAGAGACGCTATCTCTGAGGAAGCCTCTCTATCGGGGTAATCAGACCACCATGTTGTATGATGAGCAGAGATCTCTGCAGAGGAGAGACACTATCTCTGAGGAAGCCTCTCTATCGGGGTAATCAGACCACCATGTTGTATGATGAGCAGAGATCTCTGCAGAGGAGAGACACTATCTCTGAGGAAGCCTCTCTATCAGGGTAATCAGACCGCCATGTTGTATGATGAGCAGAGATCTCTGCAGAGGGGAGACACTATCTCTGAGGAAGCCTCTCTATCGGGGTAATCAGACCGCCATGTTGTATGATGAGCAGAGATCTCGGCAGAGGAGAGACGCTATCTCTGAGGAAGCCTCTCTATCAGGGTAATCAGACCGCCATGTAGTATGATGAGCAGATATCTCTGCAGAGGAGAGACGCTATCTCTGAGGAAGCCTCTCTATCAGGGTAATCAGACCACCATGTTGTATGATGAGCAGAGATCTCTGCAGAGGAGAGACACTATCTCTCAGGAAGCCTCTCTATCAGGGTAATCAGACCGCCATGTAGTATGATGAGCAGAGATCTCTGCAGAGGAGAGACGCTATCTCTGAGGAAGCCTCTCTATCGGGGTAATCAGACCGCCATGTTGTATGATGAGCAGAGATCTCTGCAGAGGAGAGACGCTATCTCTGAGGAAGCCTCTCTATCAGGGTTATCAGACCGCCATGTAGTATGATGAGCAGATATCTCTGCAGAGGAGAGACGCTATCTCTGAGGAAGCCTCTCTATCAGGGTAATCAGACCACCATGTAGTATGATGAGCAGAGATCTCTGCAGAGGAGAGACGCTATCTCTGAGGAAGCCTCTCTATCAGGGTAATCAGACCGCCATGTAGTATGATGAGCAGAGATCTCTGCAGAGGAGAGACGCTATCTCTGAGGAAGCCTCTCTATCGGGGTAATCACACCACCATGTAGTATGATGAGCAGAGATCTCTGCAGAGGGGAGACGCTATCTCTCAGGAAGCCTCTCTATCGGGGTAATCAGACCACCATGTTGTATGATGAGCAGAGATCTCTGCAGAGGAGAGACACTATCTCTGAGGAAGCCTCTCTATCAGGGTAATCAGACCGCCATGTTGTATGATGAGCAGAGATCTCTGCAGAGGAGAGATGCTATCTCTCAGGAAGCCTCTCTATCAGGGTAATCAGACCGCCATGTAGTATGATGAGCAGAGATCTCTGCAGAGGAGAGACGCTATCTCTGAGGAAGCCTCTCTATCGGGGTAATCAGACCGCCATGTTGTATGATGAGCAGAGATCTCTGCAGAGGAGAGATGCTATCTCTGAGGAAGCCTCTCTATCAGGGTAATCAGACCGCCATGTAGTATGATGAGCAGAGATCTCTGCAGAGGAGAGACGCTATCTCTGAGGAAGCCTCTCTATCGGGGTAATCAGACCACCATGTAGTATGATGAGCAGAGATCTCTGCAGAGGAGAGACGCTATCTCTGAGGAAGCCTCTCTATCGGGGTAATCAGACCACCATGTAGTATGATGAGCAGAGATCTCTGCAGAGGAGAGATGCTATCTCTCAGGAAGCCTCTCTATCTGGGTAATCAGACCGCCATGTTGTATGATGAGAGATCTCTGCAGAGGAGAGACACTATATCTGAGGAAGCCTCTCTATCAGGGTAATCAGACCACCATTTAGTATGATAAGCAGAGATCTCTGCAGAGGAGAGATGCTATCTCTCAGGAAGCCTCTCTATCAGGGTAATCAGACCGCCATGTAGTATGATAAGCAGAGATCTCTGCAGAGGAGAGAGGCTATCTCTCAGGAAGCCTCTCTATCAGGGTAATCAGACCGCCATGTTGTATGATAAGCAGAGATCTCTGCAGAGGAGAGAGGCTATCTCTCAGGAAGCCTCTCTATCAGGGTAATCAGACCACCATGTAGTATGATAAGCAGAGATCTCTGCAGAGGAGAGAGGCTATCTCTCAGGAAGCCTCTCTATCAGGGTAATCAGACCGCCATGTTGTATGATGAGCAGAGATCTCTGCAGAGGAGAGACGCTATCTCTGAGGAAGCCTCCCTATCAGGGTAATCAGACCGCTATGTTGTATGATGAGCAGAGACCTCTGCAGAGGAGAGACGCTATCTCTGAGAAAGCCTCTCTATCGGGGTAATCAGACCGCCATGTTGTATGATGAGCAGAGATCTCTGCAGAGGAGAGACGCTATCTCTGAGGAAGCCTCTCTATCAGGGTAATCAGACTGCCATGTTGTATGATGAGCAGAGACCTCTGCAGAGGAGAGACGCTATCTCTGAGGAAGCCTCTCTATCGGGGTAATCACACCACCATGTAGTATGATGAGCAGAGATCTCTGCAGAGGGGAGACGCTATCTCTCAGGAATCCTCTCTATCGGGGTAATCAGACCACCATGTTGTATGATGAGCAGAGATCTCTGCAGAGGAGAGACACTATCTCTGAGGAAGCCTCTCTATCAGGGTAATCAGACCGCCATGTTGTATGATGAGCAGAGATCTCTGCAGAGGAGAGATGCTATCTCTCAGGAAGCCTCTCTATCAGGGTAATCAGACCGCCATGTAGTATGATGAGCAGAGATCTCTGCAGAGGAGAGACGCTATCTCTGAGGAAGCCTCTCTATCGGGGTAATCAGACCGCCATGTTGTATGATGAGCAGAGATCTCTGCAGAGGAGAGACGCTATCTCTGAGGAAGCCTCTCTATCAGGGTAATCAGACCGCCATGTAGTATGATGAGCAGAGATCTCTGCAGAGGAGAGATGCTATCTCTCAGGAAGCCTCTCTATCAGGGTAATCAGACCGCCATGTTGTATGATGAGAGCTCTCTGCAGAGGAGAGACACTATATCTGAGGAAGCCTCTCTATCAGGGTAATCAGACCACCATTTAGTATGATAAGCAGAGATCTCTGCAGAGGAGAGATGCTATCTCTCAGGAAGCCTCTCTATCAGGGTAATCAGACCGCCATGTTGAATGATGAGCAGAGATCTCTGCAGAGGAGAGATGCTATCTCTCAGGAAGCCTCTCTATCAGGGTAATCAGACCACCATGTAGTATGATAAGCAGAGATCTCTGCAGAGGGGAGAGGCTATCTCTCAGGAAGCCTCTCTATCAGGGTAATCAGACCGCCATGTTGTATGATGAGCAGAGATCTCTGCAGAGGAGAGACGCTATCTCTGAGGAAGCCTCCCTATCAGGGTAATCAGACCGCTATGTTGTATGATGAGCAGAGACCTCTGCAGAGGAGAGACGCTATCTCTGAGAAAGCCTCTCTATCGGGGTAATCAGACCGCCATGTTGTATGATGAGCAGAGATCTCTGCAGAGGAGAGACGCTATCTCTGAGGAAGCCTCTCTATCAGGGTAATTAGACTGCCATGTTGTATGATGAGCAGAGACCTCTGCAGAGGAGAGACGCTATCTCTGAGGAAGCCTCTCTATCGGGGTAATCAGACCACCATGTAGTATGATGAGCAGAGATCTCTGCAGAGGGGAGACGCTATCTCTGAGGAAGCCTCTCTATCGGGGTAATCAGACCACTATGTTGTATGATGAGCAGAGATCTCTGCAAAGGAGAGACACTATCTCTGAGGAAGCCTCTCTATCGGGGTAATCAGACCGCCATGTTGTATGATGAGCAGAGATCTCTGCAGAGGAGAGACGCTATCTCTGAGGAAGCCTCTCTATCGGGGTAATCAGACCGCCATGTTGTATGATGAGCAGAGATCTCTGCAGAGGAGAGACGCTATCTCTGAGGAAGCCTCTCTATCTGGGTAATCAGACCACCATGTTGTATGATGAGCAGAGATCTCTGCAGAGGAGAGACACTATCTCTGAGGAAGCCTCTCTATCGGGGTAATCAGACCACCATGTTGTATGATGAGCAGAGATCTCTGCAGAGGAAAGACACTATCTCTGAGGAAGCCTCTCTATCAGGGTAATCAGACCACCATGTTGTATGATGAGCAGAGATCTCTGCAGAGGGGAGACACTATCTCTGAGGAAGCCTCTCTATCGGGGTAATCAGACCACCATGTTGTATGATGAGCAGAGATCTCTGCAGAGGAGAGACACTATCTCTGAGGAAGCCTCTCTATCAGGATAATCAGACCGCCATGTTGTATGATGAGCAGAGATCTCTGCAGAGGAGAGACGCTATCTCTGAGGAAGCCTCTCTATCGGGGTAATCAGACCACCATGTTGTATGATGAGCAGAGATCTCTGCAGAGGAGAGACACTATCTCTGAGGAAGCCTCTCTATCGGGGTAATCAGACCACCATGTTGTATGATGAGCAGAGATCTCTGCAGAGGAGAGACACTATCTCTGAGGAAGCCTCTCTATCAGGGTAATCAGACCGTCATGTTGTATGATGAGCAGAGATCTCTGCAGAGGGGAGACGCTATCTCTGAGGAAGCCTCTCTATCGGGGTAATCAGACCACTATGTTGTATGATGAGCAGAGATCTCTGCAAAGGAGAGACACTATCTCTGAGGAAGCCTCTCTATCGGGGTAATCAGACCGCCATGTTGTATGATGAGCAGAGATCTCTGAAGAGGAGAGACGCTATCTCTGAGGAAGCCTCTCTATCGGGGTAATCAGACCACCATGTTGTATGATGAGCAGAGATCTCTGCAGAGGAGAGACGCTATCTCTGAGGAAGCCTCTCTATCGGGGTAATCAGACCACCATGTTGTATGATGAGCAGAGATCTCTGCAGAGGAGAGACACTATCTCTGAGGAAGCCTCTCTATCGGGGTAATCAGACCACCATGTAGTATGATGAGCAGAGATCTCTGCAGAGGAGAGACACTATCTCTGAGGAAGCCTCTCTATCAGGGTAATCAGACCGCCATGTTGTATGATGAGCAGAGATCTCTGCAGAGGGGAGACACTATCTCTGAGGAAGCCTCTCTATCGGGGTAATCAGACCGCCATGTTGTATGATGAGCAGAGATCTCTGCAGAGGAGAGACGCTATCTCTGAGGAAGCCTCTCTATCAGGGTAATCAGACCGCCATGTAGTATGATGAGCAGATATCTCTGCAGAGGAGAGACGCTATCTCTGAGGAAGCCTCTCTATCGGGGTAATCAGACCACCATGTAGTATGATGAGCAGAGATCTCTGCAGAGGAGAGACGCTATCTCTGAGGAAGCCTCTCTATCAGGGTAATCAGACCGCCATGTAGTATGATGAGCAGAGATCTCTGCAGAGGAGAGACACTATCTCTGAGGAAGCCTCTCTATCAGGGTAATCAGACCACCATGTAGTATGATGAGCAGAGATCTCTGCAGAGGAGAGACACTATCTCTGAGGAAGCCTCTCTATCAGGGTAATCAGACCACCATGTAGTATGATGAGCAGAGATCTCTGCAGAGGAGAGACACTATCTCTGAGGAAGCCTCTCTATCAGGGTAATCAGACCGCCATGTTGTATGATGAGCAGAGATCTCTGCAGAGGAGAGACGCTATCTCTCAGGAAGCCTCTCTATCAGGATAATCAGACCGCCATGTTGTATGATGAGCAGAGATCTCTGCAGAGGAGAGATGCTATCTCTGAGGAAGCCTCTCTATCAGGATAATCAGACCGCCATGTTGTATGATGAGCAGAGACCTCTGCAGAGGAGAGACACTATCTCTGAGGAAGCCTCTCTTTTGGGATAATCAGACCACCATGTTGTATGATGAGCAGAGATCTCTGCAGAGGGGAGACACTATCTCTGAGGAAGCCTCTCTATCAGGGTAATCAGACCGCCATGTTGTATGATGAGCAGAGACCTCTGCAGAGGAGAGACGCTATCTCTGAGGAAGCCTCTCTATCAGGGTAATCAGACCACCATGTTGTATGATGAGCAGAGATCTCTGCAGAGGAGAGACGCTATCTCTCAGGAAGCCTCTCTATCAGGATAATCAGACCGCCATGTTGTATGATGAGCAGAGATCTCTGCAGAGGAGAGATGCTATCTCTGAGGAAGCCTCTCTATCAGGATAATCAGACCGCCATGTTGTATGATGAGCAGAGACCTCTGCAGAGGAGAGACACTATCTTTGAGGAAGCCTCTCTTTTGGGATAATCAGACCACCATGTTGTATGATGAGCAGAGATCTCTGCAGAGGAGAGATGCTATCTCTAAGGAAGCCTCTCTTTTGGGATAATCAGACCACCATGTTGTATGATGAGCAGAGATCTCTGCAGAGGAGAGACGCTATCTCTGAGGAAGCCTCTCTATCAGGGTAATCAGACCGCCATGTTGTATGATGAGCAGAGATCTCTGCAGAGGGGAGACACTATCTCTGAGGAAGTCTCTCTATCAGGGTAATCAGACCGCCATGTTGTATGATGAGCAGAGACCTCTGCAGAGGAGAGACGCTATCTCTGAGGAAGCCTCTCTATCAGGGTAATCAGACCGCCATGTTGTATGATGAGCAGAGATCTCTGCAGAGGAGAGACGCTATCTCTGAGGAATCCTCTCTATCGGAGTAATCAGACCGCCATGTTGTATGATGAGCAGAGATCTCTGCAGAGGAGAGACACTATCTCTGAGGAAGCCTCTCTATCAGGATAATCAGACCGCCATGTTGTATGATGAGCAGAGATCTCTGCAGAAGAGAGACGCCATCTCTGAGGAAGCCTCTCTACCAGGGTAATCAGACCACCATGTAGTATGATGAGCAGAGATCTCTGCAGAGGAGAGACACTATCTCTGAGGAAGCCTCTCTATCGGGGTAATCAGACCGCCATGTTGTATGATGAGCAGAGATCTCTGCAGAGGAGAGACACTATATCTGAGGAAGCCTCTCTATCAGGGTAATCAGACCACCATGTTGTATGATGAGCAGAGACCTCTGCAGAGGAGAGACGCTATCTCTGAGGAAGCCTCTCTATCAGGGTAATCAGACCGCCATGTTGTATGATGAGCAGAGATCTCTGCAGAGGAGAGACACTATCTCTGAGGAAGCCTCTCTATCGGGGTAATCAGACCGCCATGTTGTATGATGAGCAGAGATCTCTGCAGAGGAGAGACACTATCTCTGAGGAAGCCTCTCTATCTGGGTAATCAGACCGCCATGTTGTATGATGAGCAGAGATCTCTGCAGAGGGGAGACGATATCTCTGAGGAAGCCTCTCTATCAGGATACTCAGACCGCCATGTTGTATGATAAGCAGAGATCTCTGCAGAGGAGAGACACTATCTATGAGGAAACCTCTCTATCGGGGTAATCAGACCGCCATGTAGTATGATGAGCAGAGATCTCTGCAGAGGGGAGACGCTATCTCTGAGGAAGCCTCTCTTTTAGGGTAATCAGACTGCCATGTTGTATGATGAGCAGAGATCTCTGCAGAGGGGAGACGCTATCTCTGAGGAAGCCTCTCTATCAGGGTAATCAGACTGCCATGTTGTATGATGAGCAGAGATCTCTGCAGAGGAGATGCTATCTCTGAGGAAGCCTCTCTATCGGGGTTATCAGACCGCCATGTTGTATGATGAGCAGAGACCTCTGCAGAGGAGAGACGCTATCTCTGAGGAAGCCTCTCTATCGGGGTAATCAGACCGCCATGTTGTATGATGAGCAGAGATCTCTGCAGAGGAGAGACACTATCTCTGAGGAAGCCTCTCTATCAGGATAATCAGACCGCCATGTTGTATGATGAGCAGAGATCTCTGTGTGAGGATCCGCTCGGCTGCCTGCACAGGCAGGCAGCCTTTTGACCACTGTTCAGGTCTGCATTCTGCAGGTCTCTGCAAGAGAGACCTTTTGTCAGTTGTGCAGCTTGCTGCTGAGGAATTTCCATACGTTTGTCATGCAGATTGCCTAGCCACATCCTTTGTAGGCTTGCTCTATACATACCATGTGATATCACAGACCTGGGCTGGTCATAAGGGTTAGTCCTGTGAAACACTCCTGGAGTGTCAGCCTTGCTCATTGTTTGAAGATTAGTCTAGAGTATTCCTGGGACTGCACTAGGCAGGTTCCCTAGTGCAGTTAGGATTGCATATCTGTTTTGTTTGTCTGTTGCGATTGTCCTGTCCCAGCGGTGGTCGACAGGAAGTCGTTCTGATCTTTGTTCTTGGAGTATAGCTGGAGCAGCGGTTGCTACCAGCTATCTCATCTGATCTGTCTTGCCAGGATCGCACTCGCCTTGCGCTAGTGCTGTGGATCCGTCTGATCTCCATCTCTCTTTCTATACTTGGATCGCACTCGCCTTGCGCTAGTGCTGTGGATCCTATCTCTCACTTATTCCTGTTTTCGTGTATCTGTGTTGTCTGCATACGAACGCTTGCTGGAGGCTCGGTGAGGTAATCGTTAAGCAAGCGCTCGCGTCCTCTGTTTCATGTTTGTCTGTCGGTGGTTAGTTAGGCGTGCTTGTCTCTGTTGTGCTTATCACGCTGAGACCGCGCAGAAAACGCGTGCACTGTTGCGAATGAGTGCGGTGTTCGCGTTTAGTTAGCGTTTGTTATTTTCCTTATCTCCTCATTGTATTTTTGCTGTGCCTTTGCTACTCTCGTGCTCTGCCTTGCTGTAGCCTTGTGTCACCTCTGGCAATCGCCTCTCTTGCGATTGCGTTCCTACTTCATATCTGCTGTTGTGTATGCATCGTCGCGGGTTGGCGACTAGTTTGGTGCACACACATACAATCTGTCCCTTTGCTCAATCTCATTCGCAATCGCTTCTCAGGCGATTGCGTTCTCACTCGGTTTCCTTTGTTGTGTGTCCACCGTCGCAGGTTGGCGGCTAGATTGGTGCACACACATATATTCCTCATCTGTGCTTATTCAGTCTTGTGTCGCTGTTAGCAATCACCATCTCTGGCGATTGCCTTCTCACCTGTTCTTCATGGTTGTGTGTTCATCGTCGCGGGTTGGCGACTAGTTTGGTGGACACACATACCCTCTGTCACTTTGATCTCTCTCTTTTAGGGCTATCTTGCCCTGCGTTTCTTCCCTTCGTACAATTCCTGTCTGGCATCTGTGGCAGGGCAGAGGAGCTGTTCCTCTGCACTCCACAGCTCCGTCTGCCGACAGGAATTTCCTTCTACAGGTGCATTGCACCTTTTGCTGGGTTCCCTCAAATTACATGCTTGTGGAGGATTTCCGCAGTGTCAGCGCACGTCTTGTGTGCTGATCACGGAGAGAATTCCACAATCGTTACAGTATGACTAGCCAAACCGAAATTCCCAGTGTAGAGGGAATTTCCGATTTGTACGATTTGGTCTAATATGGGTCCTGTGTCTTTAAGAGGTTTAAGATACTGGACTCTGAAACCAGAGATGAGTTTATATCAGAATGTTCCAGATTCTTGGCAAATCCTGAATTTCAGGCCACCAATATTTCCACTTGGAGTGGTCAGATTGCTTACAATCTTTTCCAAGGGGATCTGTTCGTGTGGGCTGATGAGTATGCCAGACACGAGAATCTGAGACATAACCCTCGCAGATTTCTGGCCCATGTGTTTTCTCGTAAGCTTGGAACTTGCATGCCAAGTTATTTCTATGAGTTTTTTCCTGCAGTGCATGATGCTGATCAGATTAGGTTATGCAACATTTCCGTGTCATTACCATATGTTAATTAATTGGTGCTTGCAGGCCAATCTGCTGATTTGGCTTGTCAGCCAAAATATTCGTTGCCCATAGCAACCACAAATAAAGAGGTTATTTCTGTCAAGTCTGAAATGTGCAAAACCATTCAGTATGATAATGATGTGTATAATGATGTTGCTCAGTCTCCGGGTTTTTTGCCCCAATCCAAAGCTTATTTGGATCCTATTATAGGTAGGATCGCACACTATATATATTAAAGCAGTTAAAAAATTTGTTCTTGTTCCTGAACTCCACCCATATGGAGATTATCTGGATACTGGCTTGTTTGAACCTCCATTTGCCTCATGGGACATTGGGGCCTTGATGGAGGAATTTGATTTTGATTGGAAAGCCTTTTGCGATTTTTACATCGCAAAAAGCGAAGATGTCTTGAATGATTGTCTCGATTCGATGTACCTTTTGATTGATTCCGATGAATGTGACGAGGGTGATGTGGATCTGGTGATTTATGTATGGCAGACGATTTTGGATGAGTTGCACACACACCAATCAATTGATTCCAATAAAGAGACATCGTTGTCGGATGATTGTTCCTGCCTTTCTGGGGTAAAGCATGTGAGTCTTGACATTGTGCGATCTGAAATGAGTGGGTGTGCCACTGTGGTTTATTCCTGTGCGAATCCTGAAGGATTCTCTTCTGACTGCGTGCAGTTTGAATCTGTGCGATCTGATGCCTGTTTCTCGGATGTTCCTGCAGATTGTGATCGGCATAGAGGTGGCAGTTTTCTCAAGGATGTGTGGGACCCCTTGTCATTTAGAGACAAATCTTTAAGATCTTCCATCTGTGATCCTGCTATGGGGAAAATTCCTAAATTATGCAGCATCAAAAGTAAAATTAATATGTCTAATAAAATTTTTCCTGGAGTTGTCGCTATTTCTACTGCAAACGCGTCTTTATCTCACCCTGTTCACACCTGTAAGGGCCCGTTGCCTGGTGACAGTTGCTCCAGTGTTTCTGTCCTGAACGCCTTACAGTCTGCCCCGCAGATCGCGGAGGTTTGCGCTATGGAAGCGTCAGTTTCACAACCTAAAGCTATTTGACATTGTTAGCCAAATCTAAGAGTGAGACAGCGCTTCGGTTTTGCGAATCTGATGCTGAAGCTTCTTTGCTTTGCCCAGAGAAGCTTTCTCTGAATCTGCCCTGTACCATGAATAAAAATATGATCTCCACTCACACTGACATTTGTGAGTCCCTTTCTTGTTCTGAGGAAAATGCTGATTCTGCACCCTGTACTCTGGATGAGTTAATATGGCCTTGTTTAGAGTCTCCTGCAGTGTCCCTAGAGGCTCGTCTAGGTATTGCTACTATACTCACCTGTTTTTCTGCAGTTTTGGAGTTGCAAGCTAGTTTGACTGCTACGCAGAATTCTGGGTGCAGTGAGATTAAAGTTAGGGAGTCAGTGTGTGTTCCAGTAAATATTCCTGTACATTTCGCTCATGATGAAATTCAGTCTCAGTTTATGGTGGAACCTTCCCTGGGACCTCTGCCATGTCCACAAAATAAAGTTCCAGTTTTGCCCTGTAACATGGATAGTTCAGAATCCTTCTTAGAAAACGTGGAAAATGATGTTCCTGAGGTCTTGTCTGATGTCCTGGAGACCTCCGAGTTCCTCCCAAAGGGTGCAGAACTTGTAGGAGATGTCTCCTGCCCCCCAAGTCCTTCTGAGGTGTTGCCCACTTCAGTAGGCATTGCTGTTGTGCTGACTACCTTTTCAGCTCTGGTGGAGCTTCACTCATATGTAGTCAATGATGATATTATTGTCACAGAGATTTCTGGGTTTGGGTCTAAGCCTTCTTTTGGGAGTCCGGTGCTTGAGACCACTGCTCGTGATGATTCTCTGCCCGGTTCTGGTTTTGGTCTTGTCGTAACGGACTCTGAGGTTGGCCATTCCTCGACGTGTCCTGAGGTTCCCCTTGGGCTAGTGTACCCCGATGTGTTCTGTGACCCAGAAAGCCCAAGTGTGTCTCGGTTGCCAGCCTGCTCAGATGCTTCCTTGGTGGAAACCTGTTCTGATGTTGCCTGCCTGCCTGCATGCCCAGAGGTGGTCCCTGAAGGCACTGATCTTGATGCTTGTCCTGGTAATTCTGAATCCGGAATTGTCATTGGTTCCATAGGGGTTCTTGATAGTTCTCCGTGTGAGCCTGGTGATCGTTCTGCCCTCCTGGGATCTCTGCGGAGCTTCAAAGTGTTCTGGGAGATCCTGGGAAGAATATTTCCTGGTACCTTGGATGAGATCAGCAGTGGGTGCTTTGTGGAAAGGGACACTTCGAATGGGTATTGTGGCAGGTTTGGTATTTTTGGACGGTCCTTGGAAGGTGGTGGGCATGGCTCGGTGGGTGTCAATGGCTTCTTCTCTGGCATTCACAGTCCTGATGGGTGTTACGCTGAGACTTGTGGTACTGATGGGCATGTTTCGATGGCTTCTCCTTCCGATGAGGTCGGTTTCGGGTGGGCTGACTCTGGAATTGGGCCTTGTCGGGCTGTCCTGACCTTCATGAGTCTTCAGTTAGAGTCTTTTGCAAATATCAGGTTAGAGGCCCGTCTGGAATCCGACCCTAGAGGAGGGGGGGGGGTACTGTGAGGATCCGCTCGGCAGCCTTTTGACCACTGTTCAGGTCTGCATTCTGCAGGTCTCTGGAAGAGAGACCTTTTGTCAGTTGTGCAGCTTGCTGCTGAGGAATTTGCATACGTTTGTCATGCAGATTGCCTAGCCACATCCTTTGTAGGCTTGCTCTACAAATACTATGTGATATCACAGACCTGGGCTGGTCATAAGGGTTAATCCTGTGAAACACTCCTGGAGTGTCAGCCTTGCTCATTGTTTGAAGATTAGTCTAGTGTAATTCCTGGGACTGCACTAGGAAGGTTCCCTAGTGCAGTTAGGATTGCATATCTGTTTTGTTTGTCTGTTGCGATTGTCCTGTCCCAGCGGTGGTCGACAGGAAATCGTTCTGATCTTTGTTCTTGGAGTATAGCTGGAGCAGCGGTTGCTACCAGCTATCTCATCTGATCTATCTTGCCAGGATTGCGCTAGTGCTGTGGATCCATCTGATCTCCATCTCTCTTTCTATACTTGGATCGCACTCGCCTTGCGCTAGTGCTGTGGATCCTATCTCTCACTTATTCCTGTTTTCGTGTATCTGTCTTGTCTGATACGAACGGAGGCTCGGTGAGGTAATCGTTAAGCAAGCGCTCACGTCCTCTGTTTCATGTTTGTCTGTCGGTGGTTAGTTAGGCGTGCTTGTCTCTGTTGTGCTTATCACGCTGAGACCGCGCAGAAAACGCGTTCGCTGTTGCGAATGAGTGCGGTGTTCGCGTTTAGTTAGCGTTTGTTATTTTCCTTACCTTCTCATTGTATGATTTGCTGTGCCTTTGCTACTCTCGTGCTCTGCCTTGCTGTAGCTTTGTGTCTCCTCTGGCAATCGCCTCTCTTGCGATTGCGTTCCTACTTCATATCTGCTGTTGTGTATGCATCGTCGCGGGTTGGCGACTAGTTTGGTGCACACACATACAATCTGTCCCTTTGCTCAATCTCATTCGCAATCGCTTCTCAGGCGATTGCGTTCTCACTCGGTTTCCTTTGTTGTGTGTCCGCCGTCGCAGAGTGGCGGCTAGATTGGTGGACATACATACATTCCTCATCTGTGCTTATTCGGTCTTGTGTCGCTGTTAGCAATCACCATCTCTGGCGATTGCCTTCTCACCTGTTCTTCATGGTTGTGTGTTCGCTGTCACTAGATAATATTAATATATGAATACAGCATCTATGCAATAAAATGCAATGGCAGCTTTCAGAGCAGAAATACTGTACTTGGGAATGTGTAATTTGTAAACAGACAATATTACTTGTGCACAAAAGCAAATATAACTGTAGGGATATTAATAGGAAGTAGGAAAACGCATTTTTATTGAACGTTATGTCAGAGTTTTATCCCAAGTGAAGTCAGGCAGTCTGCTATGAGTGGGGCCGCTATAAACCGCCGTGTTGTCAGTCAGCAGACAGGTGGCGCTCCCGTCACACAACATGGCCGCTTTCACAACAAACATTCATTCTTTTCGGACCTGAACATTCCAGAAACAGGACAATTCCTGACCTGAGAGAAGATGTTTGCTGCGTAGGCCGAGGCGGTGGTTAATGAGGTGAAGAATGTGGCCTTGCCGGCAGTCTGTACGGTGTGGATCATTCGCTGACGTGGGTCTGTGATGTGGTCGGCCTGGCGGTAAGTGTTAATAAACACAAACACATCATCCACTCCTGCAGAGAAATAATAGATAATTAGCCTTTCACATTCTCTTCACTGCTCGATAGTATGAAAGTCGTTCTACCGGCCGCCCGTTACTGAACCTGCGAAAATGTTTTTAGAAAAATGTAATAGGGTATGGGGCAGGGCCGGATTACCGACCAGGCAACAAAAGCAGTCGTTTGGGGCCCCATTCAGAGTCAAAGGGGCCCCATCAGCAAATAAACCAGCCCTCGCCATCCTGTCAGCGGTGGCTGGATGGTATAATGGATAAAGGGACTCTGAGCAGTGCGGTAACTATGGAAAGATGCATATCATTTTAAAGCTCTCTTTCTCCTCTTTCCAGTGATATATAAACAGCCACCCTATGCCCTTTAGTTTTCGCTATTTTTGCGATCGAAATCGCGGCCACTACAATTTCGATCGCGAAAATAGCGAAAACTAAAAGGCGTAGGGTGGCAGTTTATCTATCATTGGAAAGAGGAGAAAGACAGCTTCAAAATGATATGCATCTTTCCATAGTTACATTGTATTACACAGGACGACTTTTCTCCAAAGTCGGCAGCTCGATTCAGCAAAATGCAATGAAATATAAGGAACCCAGGGGGATATAATTACAAACATCATGCTGGTAGGTGTGAGGATGTAATGAATTAGTTGTGGGTATGCTTAAAGGCACACCCACAGGCACTGCTCGGAGTCCCTTTAAGGGCTATGCCGCTGACACAGGAGACCAGGGTTCGAATCTCGGCTCTGCTTGTTCAGTAAGCCAGCACCTATTCAGTAGGAGACCTTAGGCAAGTCTCTCTAACACTGCTACTGCCTATAGGGCGCGTCCTAGTGGCTGCAGCTCTGGCGCTTTGAGTCCGCCAGGAGAAAAGCGCGATATAAATGTTATTTGTCTTGTCAAATGATGCCGTGCGCTGCTGATTGTCTTCAAAACCAGGCTCTCCTCCTGGGTCCCCCTCCTGCTACTGTGCGCTCTGCCGCTGCCCACTCTGCCCTCCCTTCCCACAGAGAACCACAGCTGCAGCAAGAATGATAGCAGCAGATGGCAAATGCTCACTCACCTATCCATGATCCAAGCGGTAGAGATCCCGTCATCTGAAACCCATCTGTCTCTTCTACAGTGCAGCCGCTCGCTCTGAACTTCCCGATTCTTAGATCAGACAGGAAGTAGGTAGTAGTAATAGCAGTAGTAACAGAGCGGCAGCACTCTAGAGGAGACAGATGGGCTCCGGATGACGGGACCTCTATTGCTTGGATCGCAATAGGTGAATGTGAGTCATCAGGTGCTGTCATTCTCCTCCGCTGCGGCTGCCTTCACTGCTGGACTATCGTATTCACTGGGATGGAGGCTGCATGGTGGCTGTCTAGTTTGGGAGGAAATTGGTTGTTCGGTGGTGGGAGTGGTTATGTAATTCTGTCTGGGGAACGGCTTCCGGTTTGGCGGTGTCCAGAGCTTTCTGCTATTGCCAGGCTGGAGATGCAGGGGGAAAGTGCTGCGGCTGTGATATCTGGCGCCCTCTTCACAGGGGTGCCCCAGCCCCCGAGTGCAAATGTCCCAGCCATTCATCTCTCACTCTGCATTTTGCCGCTGCTATTCCCTGCATTGTGCACCCACAGAGGAAAGCGGGCTGTTGCCCATAGCAACCAGTAGCTCGGCTGCCCCGGTGTGTGCGGCATGTTGCTGTGCAGCTGCATCTTCTGATTCTATTACGACATGATGGGGGGGCCCAAATCAGTTACTTTGCTTAGGGCCCCATGTAGCCGTAATCCGTCTCTGGTATGGGGGATTGTTTTGCCTGATCAGACAATACAATCAATCCAGAAAATCAATGTGATTTAAAAGTTCTAAGAAAAAAGAAAACTATTGTATTAAGGTGACCACACACACAACATACATGTTTTATATTTCTTTTCAATTCCAGAATTACAATTTAATAAATTGAAATGCATAAAATAGACCAATGTATCACATTCAATGTTTTCCCAATTATGAAAGAAACATTATTTAAAACGCTGAAAAAGATTGCTTGCAGGCATAAATCAACTGACACTCTACCCCACACCATTCAATTTCCCGGAAAATTGATCAGAAAATTGCATCATTCCTGATCCACTTTTATGAAAACAATAAAAAATAAAAAATGTGAAATTAGGATTTCTCTAACAAACTAAAAAACAACAACTAAGTACAACGGATCATTTTTATTCCGATTGCCGTAAAATTGGAGCTCGTTGTATTGTATCTTGTGTGGCCACCTTAGGAGAGACAATCACGCCAAGTAACAGAAACTCCATGAAGCGACGTACAAAGGCCTTTCTCCGGGATGTGACCATTTTCTCAGTGATAAAGGAGGTTGAGTGACTGGAACGCTGGCCGAAAACATTCAGGAGGAAACTAACAGCAAGTGCTAAACTTCCCACAACACTCAGGCCCGGTACACACAGTGCAATTTTCAGGTCAGATTGACAAGAAATTTCCCGTTATTTGATCATTTCAAACATGTCTGATCTGCTTCAGAGTTGAACAAAATCGATCCCTTTCACGATCAGAAGCAGATCGGACATGTTGGTAAGTATTTTTAAATCAGGATGATACCATTTATTGGCTAACTACAAATGAATAAGAATAAACAAGCTTTCGGCCTTGCAGCCTTCGTCAGGTTTACATCCTGTTAGTTTGCAGGCTGGTGGTACAGACAGCTTATATACATGCAACATCAAAAGGGAAAACAGATATTTTTTTCAAGCATAAATACGTCATTAAGATGCCTTAATACAAACAGACCATCTAAATGGGGTAAGATAAGGATCCTTGTTTACTCCATTGCTCACAGACCTGGTATTAAGATTGACCCAGAGGTATCGTAAATTCTTAGTTCACAAGTTCAGCTAGAGTGGCTGAGACAGTTCATATATCATCAATCTCATACCAATATAGAAAGTTGTTGTCCTTATTCAAACCCTTCTGCACAGCTTTCAACCAATTTATAAATTTTGTTTCTGCCATTAATCGGTCATTTGACGTTTTGAAGCCACCCTTCAGGACAGTGACACAAAGATCATCCATGCTGTGTCCGTTGGACCGAAAGTGTGTAGCAACTGGGAGTCCAGATTTGGTATCATTAATAGTGTGCCTGTGTCCATTCATACGTTTGCGCAGTGTTTGTCCAGTTTCTCCCACGTACATAACATTGGGGCATTTAGCACACATGATCAGATATACCAGATTGGTGGACCCACAGGAAAATTTACCTTGTACTCTGTACTCCTGTTGTGAACCTGGTATCGTTACCCTGTCAGTGGAGTAAATGTCTCTGCAGGTCCCACATATTTTTTGTCGGCAGGGTGATGTTCCGTTTTGTTGAGGCCTATTCAAAGAACTCCTGACAATCATCTGTTTTAGATTGTGTGGTTGCCGATATGACAAGAGTGGAAAACCTCCACTCTTGTCATATCGGCAACCACACAATCTAAAACAGATGATTGTCAGGAGCTCTTTGAATAGGCCTCAACAAAACGGAACATCACCCTGCCGACAAAAAATATGTGGGACCTGCAGAGACATTTACTCCCCTGACAGGGTAATGATACCAGGTTCACAACAGGAGTACAGAGTACAAGGTAAATTTTCCTGTGGGTCCACCAATCTGGTATATCTGATCATGTGTGCTAAATGCCCCAATGTTATGTACGTGGGAGAAACTGGACAAACACTGCGCAAACGTATGAATGGACACAGGCACACTATTAATGATACCAAATCTGGACTCCCAGTTGCTACACACTTTCGGTCCAACGGACACAGCATGGATGATCTTCGTGTAACTGCCCTGAAGGGCGACTTCAAAACGTCAAATGACCGATTAATAGCAGAAACAAAATTTATAAATTGGTTCAAAGCTGTGCAGAAGGGTTTGAATAAGGACAATAACTTTCTATATTGGTATGAGATTGATGATATATGAACTGTCTCAGCCACTCTAGCTGAACTTGTGAACTAAGAATTTACGATACCTCTGGGTCAATCCTAATACCAGGTCTGTGAGCAATGGAGTAAACAAGGATCCTTATCTTACCCCATTTAGATGGTCTGTTTGTATTAAGGCATCTTAATGACGTATTTATGCTTTAAAAAAATATCTGTTTTCCCTTTTGATGTTGCATATATATAAGCTGTCTGTACCACCAGCCTGCAAACTAACAGGATGTAAACCTGACGAAGGCTGCAAGGCCGAAAGCTTGTTTATTCTTATTCATTTGTAGTTAGCCAATAAATGGTATGATCCTGATTTAAAACTTCTTGCTTTTACTGATGGCTAACACGGTACAATACCCTACTGTTGGTAAGTATCAAATGACTGGAAATTTCCAATCACTCTGATGGAAAAATTGCATTGTATGTAGCAAGCATCAAAGGAGAAACTTCACATCCAAAGACACAGAGACAATCCCGACATTCAGGGAAGCTTCTCCTGCCCTTTACAGCAAAACAAGATCTGCAGCACTACATATACCAGGATCCCCACTTTTATCACCAAACATCATCTCTTGTGAGTACTGCCCCCCCCAAGCGACACCACGCACCTCCCTACACCAGCCTGAGAACGTCCCAATATATTCTGAGACTTTATTACCCGCTAACTCCAACATTTACAAACCTCTGAGCTAACAGATGTCTCCTAACACCGATAACATCTGAAGACCAAACACGAGTCACCTCTCATCCACAAGCTGAGCATGATTAATATTCTGGATAATCCACGCAGACATGCGGTAGAAGCGTCTCTCTAAACCTAAATACACAAAGGCTTTCCATAGATTTGGCTGGATTATTCTGTTTGCTGCACTTAGATATGTATGAATTTCTGGTTAAATGGCAACAAGGAACAATTGTATATTGATTTCAGAATCAGAATCAGAATGGCTTTATTCGCCAAGTGCGACAGGCGCCGCACCCGGAATTATTTGTGGGCACAAGGCATATTGGCAAGTGACAAACAGTGCGAATAACACTACACATAGTACAATTAACAAAGAAACATTGCAACATATTGGCAAGTGACACACAGTGCAAGTAACACTACACATAGTACAATTTATAAAGAAACACTGCAACAGAGCAATGACACATCGAGCGGTTGTCATCATATAATGCAATGGTGTATACAATATTATGCAAAGATGAACGTCATCCTATGGGCACGCGTTCGTACTCTAGTGCCCCGAGGTGCAGAAGGGGATTAGGAGATGACATTTGGGAGAGGGTCTGAGTTAAAGAGAGTGATCGCTTGAGGGAAGAATGTGTTCCTACGCCTGGTGGTTTTGGTGTAGATGGACCTATAGCGACGTCCCGAGCGTAGGGGACTGAAGAAGTGATTGCCAGGGTGGGAGGGATTGAGTGTGATTCTATTTGCCCTGGACCTCATTCTGGATGTGTGGAGAAGGTCCAGGGGTGGCAGGGGCGACCCAATGATCTTCTCAGCCACATTGATGACTCTCTGGAGTTTGAGCCTGTCCTTTGCATTTGCCCCCGAGTACCAGACAATGATGGAGGAGCAAAGGACAGATTCAATGGTCGCCGTATAAAAACTGGTCAGTAGCTCCCTGGGCATTCCAAACTTCCTCAGTTGCCTCAGGAAGAACAGTCTCTGCTGGGCCTTCTTTTGGATAGTAGAGGTATTTTCGTCCCATCTCAAGTTCTCCGTGATGGTGGTGCCTAGGAACCGCGCGCTATGTACCCTGGTGACTTCGGTGCCATCAATGATGACCGGGCTGGGTGGTGAAGCGTTCCTTCTGAAGTTCACTATCAGTTCCACCGTTTTTGCTGTGTTTAGTACGAGTTTGTTGTCTGAGCACCATCTGAGAATCCGCTCGATCTCGCTGTGATATTCCAGCTCCGATTTATCACCAATGAGCCCTACGATGGTGGATTTGCAGGCCATGCCCCTCCCACAATCTCTGCACTATTCCTACAACACCGTGCACCCCCACCATGTGCCACTCCCACTACAGCCATGCCCCTCCCACAATCTCTGCAGTAATCCTACAACACCGTGCTCCCCCACCATGTGCCACCCCCACTACAGCCATGCCCCCTCCCACAATCCCACTGATCCTACAACACTGTGCATCCCCCACCATATGCCACTCCCACAACAGTCATGCCCCTCCCACAAAACCCACTGATCCTACAACACTGTGCACCCCCACCATATGACACTCCCACAACAGCCATGCCCATCCCACAAACCCCACTGATCCTACAACACTGTGCACCCCCACCATGTGCCACTCCCACAACAACCATGCCCCTCCCACAATCTCTGCACTAATCCTACAACACTGTGCACCCCCACCATGCATCACTCCTACTACAGCCATGCCCCTCCCACAATCTCTGCACTAATCCTGCAACACCGTGCACCCCCACTATGTGTCACTCCCACTACAGCTGTGCCCCCTCCCACAATCTCTGCACTAATCCTACATCATACTCCCCCACTACAGCCAAGCCCCCTCCCACAATCTCAACGGGATCTACCTCGGATCCCACTACCAATGGGATCTACCTCGGATCCCACTACCAACGGGATCTACCTCGGATCCCACTAGGCCACTACCAACGGGATCTACCTCGGATCCCACTACCAATGGGATCTACCTCGGATCCCACTAGGCCACTACCAACGGGATCTACCTCGGATCCCACTACCAATGGGATCTACCTCGGATCCCACTAGGCCACTACCAACGGGATCTACCTCGGATCCCACTACCAACGGGATCTACCTCGGATCCCACTAGGCCACTACCAACGGGATCTACCTCGGATCCCACTACCAATGGGATCTACCTTGGATCCCGCTACCAACGGGATCTATCAATCCTATACACAAAAAATAAAAACTCAGCTCTTTATTGAAATGTCATTAAAATGAAAAAAAATAGGCTATGGTTATTGCCTGTTGCCGCCATAGCCTATTTTTCTACGTTGACTATCATGTCATTTTAATGACATTTCAATAAAGAGCTGAGTTCTTATTTTCTGTGGTGCCAGCCTTTTCTGTGCATAGCGTACAAAGATACAATGATGAAGCAGTGCATCGGTTTGTACTTCAGGGTACAAATGGATAAACAAGAGCAGCAGCACAAACGTAACTGAGTCATTACTAAACAATGAATACAGTGAGTGTCTCATCTAATGTTCATTATCAAGGCCACTCTGGGCTGAACACTGGATGAGACTTTAAATGAAGGGCTCGGGGGTCCCACATTATGACTGCCAGAGAATTATCTAGATGGATAACAATCTTAACTAAGAGTTGTGAGAGTACTAATAGATTACAATAAACCAAACATACAAGCAAGAAAGAGAAAATCGATGTTAATGTTCTCGTGCTGAGTGTGGGAAATGGGGTAATGTCCGCTGACTTTAGCGGTTAATGTCAAAGCCGCCGGACATGCTAGAACAGGGGTCTCAAACTTGCGGCCCATGGGCCATTTGCGGCCCTCGATACAATATTTTGTGGCCCGCGCCGGCAAAAGCTTCCTTATCGTTCGCTTCATTGCTCCCAAGTAATCCGCCACATCCCGCCGCTAAACGAGGGCTGCAGAGCGCCCAAATCGCCCGGGAGGCAATCCGCCGGCATTTCCTGGAAGGGGCAGAGCTTTCAGCTTCAGCTCTGCCCCTCCTGACGTCAATTGTGGCGCATCACCGCCTCTCCCCGCCCCTCTCATTCTTCCTTCACAGAGAAGGGCGGGGAGAGGCGGTGATGTGCCGCGATTGACGTCAGGAGGGGCAGAGCTAAAAGCTGAAAGCTCTGCCCCCTCCAGGAAATGCCGGCGGATTGCCCCCCCCCCCCCCCCGGGCGATTTGGGGGCTCTGCAGCCCTCGTTTTACGGCGGGGACACGGCGGCTTGCTTTTCATGGGAGCACTGAAGCGAACTATAAGGTAAAATAGTTTGCTTCACTTTGAATTTAATTTTGAAATAAAAATCAATGCAAGGGACTGGGGAGGGGGGGGGGGGGGGTAGGCGGGCTGCGGGAGCTGCTGATTTACTTTTTTTGTGAAATTCCTTATGCGGCCCAGCCTCATCCTGACTTTGCCTCCTGCGGCCCCCCAGGTAAATTGAGTTTGAGACCCCTGTGCTAGAACATTGGGAAGAAGAAGTAAGAAAGTGAATTTTTAAATGCGGTAAATGACAGATAATGTATCAAACTAAAGGTGACCACACACAATACAATTTTTTAAATATCTTTTCAATTCAAGAATTGCAAGCAATTTTTCTGACTGCTTGTAACATTCCAAACATCTGACCAATGTACCACACATGTATGTTACATTTTCCCCCAATTATGAAAAAAATGATGAAAAACTCAGAAACAATTGCTTGGGTCTGTACATCAAGTAATTGAGACAATCTACCACACACCACTCAATTTTCATTCAAATTGATCAGAAAAATCCAACACTCCCGATCTTCTTTTATCGAATAAAAACAGGAAATTTGATCAGATTTCTCAAACGAATGAAATAAAAGCTTTCGATTTTTCAGGACAACGGATCGAATTGGTGTGAAACTGAATTTTTTTAATTGTATGGTGTGTGGCCACCTTAAAGTGCAGATAAACTTTTGCTCATTGCATAATTGTGTTCCTTTCATATAGTTTATAGGGCATTCCTCAAGCCCAATACTTTTTTTGTTTTGTTTTAATACTCTAATTCCCTATAAACTAAACAAGCCACGCCCACAGGTTTTCAGAGAGCCTTGGCAGTAGCAAGGGCTCATGGGAGCTCAGTCTGGGCAGAAGGAGGAGGAGGTTACTAGCCAATGAGGGGAGTGAATTTACACACAGGCAAGCTGATAGCATCTCCAGCCCTCAGCCTGTGACAATGTGACAAGCAGAACATGGCTGCCCTCATTGTATCACAGGAATAAATAATCATAAGCTGTTTGTAACGATCGGTGAAGCACAGAGAGGATCTGATTACCGGTGATCTGCAGTATCACTGGGAATACAGATGTATACCAGATTATAAGTAATCTGCAGTATCACCGATAATCCGATATACCAGCTAACCTCTGTTCACCTGAGTAGAGTGTAGTGTTTGGTGTAACAGTAACACTTTGAGGACTAAGCCTCAGCGCAGTAAGGTATACTGCACGGATTCCTTCCGAAGACCTGGACTCTCCAAGACGGGAGGAGTCAGACTGCGAGTAGGAAGGATTGTCTAAAAGTAACACTCAGGAGGAGGTGTCACTGATAGAACGGGGAACCGCCTCCAACAGTGAGGTCGGTTCTCGAGGTCGGACAAGCCAGGTCGTACACACACGGACAGATAAAGTACAATATCAAGAGGCAAAGGCGGAGTCAGGTACAGGCAGGGTTCGGCAACAGAGTATCAGAAATATCGAGGTACAAGATCAGTAGGCAGAAGCAGAGTCTAAGGACGAGCCGGGGTTCGGCAAGAGAGTATCAGAAATATCGAGATACAAGATCAGAGTTCAGGAGGATAGTCAGGCAGGCAAAAGGTCAAAACAGATAATCACAATCAAACTAGTACTTTAAGCTATCAACAGAAACTAGCTAAGTGTAGGATTACAGCTCCAGCTGGTCCCGGCACACTTGCGGATCTGACTACGGATCTGGGTGTTCCCACATATGTGATCGCACGCCAGACAACCAGCAACTGAATAAGCAGCAGAATATATAGTTGCTGGACTCTGCTGCCCCACCCGAACCATTCAGCCAATCAGGAGTCCTGCAGGAATCAGCTGACCTTCCTGATCAGCTGACACTTCCCCTGCTGGTATAAAGGTCCTGCATTCAGGCCCGCGCGAGCATAGCTCTCCATCTGTCCAGGTGCACTAACAGACCCAGCCACACCAAGCACACGCTGCTGCATGCAAACAGCCGCTTTGCTATCAGGACATGCGGCGGCTTTTCCGCGATCCACCAAACAACCAGACGCGTGCAAACCGCCGCGTAGGACGCGGAGTCAGCCGCCTAGCTCTTGGCACACGCGGCGGCTTTTCCGCGTTTCCTCACAGTACCCCCCCCCCCCCCCCCCCGAGGAGTGGACTCTGGACAACTCCTACCAGGTTTCTCGGGATGTAAAGCGTGAAACTCTTTCCTTAATTCGTCCGCATGCATGCGACTCCCCGGTACCCATTGTCTCTCCTCAATGCCATACCCTTTCCAATGCACCAGATATTGTACTGAGTTCTGTACAATGCGCAAATCTAAGATTTTCTCTACCTCATACCGGGTTGGTCCTCCACCATCACAGGAGGAGGAGGAGTAGGACCCACATGAACCGCAGGTTTGAGTAGGGACACGTGAAACGACCTTACGCCCCGCATGCTGGCAGGAAGATCAATGACATAAGTAACGTTGTTGATCTTCTTGGTCACAGAAAATGGACCCACAAACCTGGTGCCCAGTTTGGCAGATGGCTGCTTCAGGGTCAAATGACGTGTGGACACCCAGACTAAATCCCCTGGCTGAAATTTCTATTCCATGGAACGTCTCTTGTCCGCTTGACCCTTTTGACTTTGGAACGCTTTCTGCAAATTCTCTCTAACAATTCCCCAATTGCCCCTGAGTGACTTCTGCCAATCCTCCAGTGCGGGAAACGGAGAAGAGGCAACCGGCAGTGGGGAGAACTTGGGCGACCTCCCTGTCACAATCTGGAATGGAGAAAAACCAGAAGAAGAACTCTTCAAATTATTCTGTGCGAATTCTGCAAAAGCCAGAAACTTTACCCAATCATTCTGTGTCTCCGCAACGTAACATCTTAAGAACTGTTCTAAAGACTGATTAATTCGTTCGGTCTGCCCATTGGTCTGTGGGTGGTAGCCTGACGAGAAAGACAGCTTCATGCCCATTTGGTGGCAAAATGCCCTCCAGAATTTAGAGATGAATTGGATTTCCCGATCGGACACAATGTTTTCCGGAATGCAGTGCAGCCGGAAAATGTGGATGATAAATAGGTCGGCCAATCCCTGGGCCGAGGGGAGTCCTTTCAAAGGCACGAAATGGGCCATTTTGCTGAAGCGGTCGACTACCACCCAAATGACCGACATGCCTTCAGACCTGGGGAGCTCACCCACAAAATCCATGGACAAGTGGGTCCATGGTTCACTCGGGGCGGGCAGAGGCTGCAAGGTACCGACAGGTGCCTGCCGGGAGGGTTTACTCTTGGCACATACTGCACACTCCCTGACATACTCCTTGCAGTCTGTTGCCATAGAAGGCCACCAAGCACATCTGGCAATCAGATCCTGCGTTCTGGCAGCACCAGGGTGACCAGCACTCTTATGGGCGTGAAACATTTGTAAGACCTGTAGACGAAAAGGTAGTGGGATAAACAAAACCCCCTCTGGTTTTCCCTCAGGGACATCCTGCTGAAAGGGACCCAAAGCCTTTGTCCAATCCTCCCAGGTCTCTGTGCCTATGTCGTAGTTTTTCTCTGCCGGAGAAAACCTACGGGAAAAATAAGCGCATGGATGCAATCTGCCTTGTAACCCTGACCGCTGAGACAGCACCACCCCTATCCCAACCTCCGAAGCGTCAACCTCCACAATAAAGGGAAAGGACGTGCCTACATGTCTTAAAATTCCGAAAGTCAGACTTGTGGCCGGAAAATTTATCAAGTACGGGCATACGTATGTCATCACTAGGAGGGGATCGCACCGAATCAACTGACGTCTGAAGGGTTCGCACAGAGCCTGATAGGGCATCAAGTAAGGCTTTGTGCTGGCCCAGTGCTTGATGGATGCTATCCACCGAAGTGGCAAGCACAGTCAGAGGATCAGCGCGTGCATCCATCTGTTTTTTGGTCTGGCGTTCTGTAACGATCGGTGAAGCACAGAGAGGATCTGATTACCGGTGATCTGCAGTATCACTGGGAATACAGATGTATACCAGATTATAAGTGATCTGCAGTATCACCAATAATCCGATATACCAGCTAACCTCTGTTCACCTGAGTAGAGTGTAGTGTTTGGTGTAACAGTAACACTTTGAGGACTAAGCCTCAGCGCAGTAAGGTATACTGCACGGATTCCTTCCGAAGACCTGGACTCTCCAAGACGGGAGGAGTCAGGCTGCGAGTAAGAAGGATTGTCTAAAAGTAACACTCTGGAGGAAGTGTCACTGATAGAACGGGGAACCGCCTCCAACAGTGAGGTCGGTTCTCGAGGTCGGACAAGCCAGGTCATACACACACGGACAGATAAAGTACAATATCAAGAGGCAAAGGCGGAGTCAGGTACAGGCAGGGTTCGGCAACAGAGTATCAGAAATATCGAGGTACAAGATCAGTAGGCAGAAGCAGAGTCTAAGGACGAGCCGGGGTTCGGCAACAGAGTATCAGAATAGCAAGGTACAAGATCAGAGTTCAGGAGGATAGTCAGGCAGGCAAAAGGTCAAAACAGATAATCATAATCAAACTAGTACTTTAGCTATCAACAGAATCTAGCTAAGTGTAGGATTACAGCTCCAGCTGGTCCCGGCACACTTGCGGATCTGACTACGGATCTGGGTGCTCCCACGTATGTGATCGCAACGCCAGACAACCAGCAACTGAATAAGCAGCAGAATATATAGTTGCTGGACTCTGCTGCCCCGCCCGAACCATTCAGCCAATCATGAGTCCTGCAGGAATCAGCTGACCTTCCTGATCAGCTGACACTTCCTCTTCCACCACACCACCAGACGCGTGCAAACTGCCGCGTAGGACGCGGAGTCAGCCGCCTAGCTCTTGGCACACGCGGCGGCTTTTCCGCGTTTCCTCACACTGTTGAAGCTGTTTGCAGCTAGATATGCTGAGTAAACTATGTAAACTTTAGATACAATATATATACAAGTTACTTGTTATAGTTTTTCATCTCGGATCCGCTTTATCGGTAGTGTAAATTTACATGTTACAAAAGAAAGAGCCATGCATTTCGTGCTGGGGTCTCCAGGTGGTCCGTACGCAGCATGTAATGACCACCTGGAAACCCCATGGAAAATGTGGCAACGCTTTGGCCGGAGATCGCTATTCAGCCGCAATATGGCTCTGTAAGGATCCCTGGAGGATTTACCTACAGTGTTTTGGACCTTTTTTATTTTTGTGTTGTTCAGAGTGTGGGAAATATTTTGTACTTGATCCCCCTGTGTGGGGCTAATTGTCAGCAGACATGCTGAATGCCATTTTTTTTAGCATAGTTTACGTAAAACTTTAATATGTCACAAATAAACATTTTTAAACAAAAACAAAACACAATACTATAAAGGAAGCAGCTATAGATGTGTCACTTACCGATCCCAACAATGACGAAGGCAGCCACGCCATTGAGGATTCCCAGATACTGGATCCCGAAAGCCACGTGATAGAGGAACAGCGCCACCAGGCAGCTCAGCCCAATGCTGGCAATCCCGAAGAAGGAGAGGAACACTGCGAAACGTGGAGAACAAAACAATGCCTGTCAATCAACAGCTGAGCAATCTCACAGCAGGCCAAGGGGAAATAAACAGGAAGAACCTGTCTCGTTTATATCTATTATTTGTTTGGTTTTGTTAATTATTATTTATTTGGACCATTAAACATCATCAGCAGAAATTGTGAGCAGTGTTTATACTCTGTCTTTAGTCTGTATTCTGACTAATGCCTGCGAATCAGTCAGATAGGTCATTAGAGGAACAGATATCCTGACTGACAGATCCAGAGATGATAGAGTAGCATTGAGAAACAACTTACTATGAGCACAGCAGGGGGTGTAGAAACACCTTGTGGGAGGCCATTTACACTTTTCAGGGGCAGAAGAGGCAGTATTCAGCTATCTTTGTGAGCAGATTATAAATGAAGGGAGATAAGGTGTTGGACAGTGAGTTGCAATAACTGCCTGATGGGGGGTGAATCAATGCTCTGTGTGACTCTTGTCACCAGCACAATTAGCTGCAATACTGATAACAATAGCAGGCCTGAGGAATCATTACCTGAAGTCAGAGAGATATGGGGGCTGACAATTAAACAATGCAGATTGCTTGGCTGTCCTGCTGATCCTCTGCCTCTACACTTAGCCGCAGCCCCTGAACAAGCATGCAGCAGATCAGGTGCTCTGACTGAGGTGTGACAGGATTAGCTGCATGCTTGTTTCAGGGGTGTGAGTCAGACACTACTGCAGCCAAAGAGATCAGCAGGGCTGCCGGGTAACTGGTATTGTGTAGTTGGAAATAAATATGGCAGCCTACCTATCACTCTCACTTCAGGTGTCCTTTAAAGCAGACGTGAACTCAGAACTTCCTCTCTTCTCTAAGAGATAAGCAACAGCATAATAGGCTTTAAAGAGAAACATTTCTTTGTTATAACTGATATAAATCTGCAGTGTTTCTTTCATGGAAGCAGACATATTGTTAACATCCTGTGCTTTCAATTTAGCTTATCTGCCATATCTGGCATGGCAGTCATGTGACACCGGGGAGAGATCAAATTACAATCTGTGATTAGTCACAGAGTAGGGGAAGTTAGACAGGCTAAACTCTCTAAATGCATACAGGGTGTATTTCTCTGTTTTCCTTCTGCCTGCGCGAGAGTTCAGCTCCACTAACGATCGAGTGATCATTATATCTGCTGTCTGGTCAATGCATGTCAGTGGACCACGTGTGAACCAAGTCTGTACAATCTGCTACGTGTTCCCAAACCGCTCATATTGTGAATGATGGCTTCTCTCCTTGGGGTCAAATCACACAATATGTTTTCTCAATTTTTCACCTAATTTATATTAAATTTTTTTAGCACCAAATAAAAGTGCAGAAAGTAACACTGCAGTTCAGGTAATCAGGTTGTTGCATTTTGAGTGATTTCTGTGTTGTTTGGAAAGAGCGATCTATGTTTATAATTGGCAAGATTTGCTACGGAACCGCCATATTTGGTCCCTTTAAGAGATGGCGGCGATGACAGTGCGGTGTTTGCTGTTAACAAGTGAACCTGAAGTGAGAATAAACCAGAATAATTAATTATATGAGTAGTATAAATAAATAATACACAGAACACATGGAAAGAAGTCTCCGTTTTTTATTTTCAGTTGGATGGCTTATTTGTTAAGCTTGCTTCAGGCTGTCACAGCTGCTGTTTAGAATCCACACTGAAAGGCGGATCCACACTATAAGTGCTTTTAGGATTGCTGGTGATTGCTCAGCGCTTTCTGAGTGCTTATAAAAGAAATCACTCCTACTAATTTTTATTAACCTATTTTGGTTTCTACGTCCAGTAGAAACTACACGCGCGCTCCCGGCCCGCGGTTCGTTAGCCAGGCAATCAGTGAATCGGGCAATGGTGCCCGATCACTGATTCCTCTCCCCGCTGAAAAAGCCACAGCTTCTCTCGGAAGCTGCGCCTTTTCTGGCTGTTACCTCCCCCGTGTGTCGCTCTAAGCGTATGTTACGTTTAGAGTGACGTCATGTAAACAAACTCATGGCCGCCATCTTGTGGCCAAAAAGTAATACTACAACTAAAAGTTAAAAAAAAAAAAAAAATTAACACACATTTACATTATAAACATATTGTTTACATCCCACCCTCCCAAAACTACCCAAATAAAATGTTTAATATAAAAAAAAAAACATTACAATACAAAAAAAAAAAACATGTAAATATTTACCTGAGGGTCTAAACTTTTTAAATATTAATGTAAAGATGAAATATTTCTATATTTTTTTTATTTTAAACTTGTAAATAGTGATAGATGCAAAACGGAAAAAATGCACCTTTATTTCCAAATAAAATATTGTCGCCATACATTGTGATAGGGACATAATTTTAACGGTGTAATAACTGGGACATATGGGCAAATACAATACGTGAGTTTTAATTATGGAGGCATGTATTATTTTAAAACTATAATGGCTGAAAACTGAGAAATAATGATTTTTTCAGTTTTTTTCTTATTCTTCCTGTTAAAATGCATTTACAGTAAAGTTGCTCTTAGCAAAATGTACCCCCCAAAGAAAGCCTAATTGGTGGCGGAAAAAACAAGATATAGATCAGTTCATTGTGATAAGTAGTGATAAAGTTATAGGCTAATGAATGGGAGGTGAACATTTCTCAAGTGAAAACGACAGAACGCGAATGGGTTAAAATCGCAGTAAAAATCATGTAAAAATGGCAGCATCGCGCAATTGCATAGATGGAGATTTTTACGTGATTTTTACCGCGATTTTAATGAAAGTCAATGGGAATGATTTTTAAAAAGCGCTCAGAAAGCGCTCAGCAATCACAAACAATTAGCAAGCGCTCAGAAAAGCGCTTACAGTGTGGATCCAGCCTAAGGGCCCTTTCACACCAGAGGGCTTTTTCGGTGTTTTACGCCACGGCCATAGTTGGCGTTTTCCAAGGTAAAATGAAAGTCCATAGACTTTCATTTTACCTTTCACACTTAACGCTGCGTTTTGGAGCGTTGCGTTTTGAAGCTCCCAGGAGCATTTTTAGGGCTGACCGTGGCGTTTCTCATTACAATTGATAGTAATGTGTTGGCGTTAAAACGCCTTTAAAACGCCTGCAGCCAAAATGTGGCTTTTAGCCTTTTACCGCTGCCTGTAGTGTGAAAGAGCCCTTAGGGAAGCAATGAACCTTTGAGTTTTCATGCACTTAAACCTCGTTAGAACCATTATCTCAATGTTTCTCAGCTGTTTTAGCTTCTATTTACTTTTTAGGAAATCAGACTAAATTCAACAAGCTGTTGCGATGGCCATTTTGCATAGATAACAATGCAAGGTTTATTTTTTCCTTGCTATTTTTTTTTTTTTGCTTGGTATACTGGAATATAGAAAGGGATTTCAGAGAATGTCATACTATGGCCAGTATTACATGTACCTATGTTTATTTCATCATGTCACATCAGGCATGCTTTAAATCAAGGCAAAGTCATCTGCAGGTCTTTGAGAAGTTAAATCCTGGTTCCTTTCTGCATATCCTCTATAATAAAACCCGTGTCCCTGCGATCTCTCCTTTCCCTGTGTCCGTGCGTTTGCGCTACTGCACATGTGTGGCTTGCGGGCGGACATTGGAGAGCAGGTGCAGGGGGAGCGCGGCCATGAGTGCGCAGCGCGGTTAAGCCCTAGCACCCATTTTAAAAGGGCGGGCTTATGCCTAGTTGTGTATAAAAAGCAATATATTGCTATTCGCTAAAGACCCCAAGACGACTGCTTATTCTCAATGCAAGGGAAGTTGGACCAGCAGTTTGTCGTCTGATCACACACATTAGGCAGAGCTTTTCATAAAGGAGAGAGGCGGTACCTGAGAAGGAGGTGAGTATGTAGACCAGGACGGCGATGCAGGTGGTGCTGATGAACGCAAGCAGCATGTCATTGTTGAAGGTCGTTCGCACTTCATAGTCAAACAGGTCAGTCCCGCCATACAGAACCTGCACTTTACTTGTGAGAAGAAGAAAAATACTCATCAATCCCTGAACAGAAATAGAAACAAAGATTATAATATGTTAATTTGACATTTTCAAACACTTATTATTCAAGTGATGCCATCAGTGAATCTGCAGAGCTGCTGTACAACGATGCCCACTGACTTCACACGATAGAGGGGGGCTCAGCATGGCCTACAGAGGGGGCTCACTGCAGCCTACAGAGGGGGCTCACTGCGGCCTACAGAGGGGGCTCACTGCGGCCTACAGAGGGGGCTCACTGCGGCCTACAGAGGGGGCTCACTGGGGCCTACAGAGGAGGCTCACTCCGGCCTACAGAGGGGGCTCACTCCGGCCTACAGAGGGGGCTCACTGCAGCCTACAGAGGGGGCACACTGCAGCCTACAGAGGGGGCACACTGCGGCCTACAGAGGGGGCTCACTGCAGCCTAAAGAGGGGGCTCACTGCAGCCTACAGAGGGGGCTCACTGCTGCCTACAGAGGGGGCACACTGCAGCCTAAAGAGGGGGCTCACTGCAGCCTACAGAGGGGACTCACTGCAGCCTACAGAGGGGGCTCACTGCAGCCTACCGAGGGGGCTCACTGCAGCCTACAGAGGGGGCTCACTGCTGCCTACAGAGGGGGCTCACTGCTGCCTACAGAGGGGGCTCACTGCTACCTACAGAGGGGCTCACCGTGACCTACAGAGGGGGCTCACCACGGCCTACAGAGGGGGCTAACCACAGCCTACAGGGGGGGCTCACAGCTGCCTACAGAGGGGGCACACCACGGCCTACAGAGGGGGCTCACTGCAGCCTACAGAGGGGGCTCACTGCGGCCTACAGAGGGAGCTCACTGCGGCCTACAGAGGGGGCTCACTGCGGCCTACAGAGGGGGCTCACTGCGGCCTACAGAGGGGGCTCACTGCTGCCTTCAGAGGGGGCTCACTGCTGCCTACAGAGGGGGCTCACTGCGGCCTTCAGAGGGGGCTCACTGCTGCCTACAGAGGGGGCTCACTGCAGCGTACAGAGGGGGCTCACTGCGGCCTACAGAGGGGGCTCACTGCGGCCTACAGAGGGGGCTCACTGCGGCCTTCAGAGGGGGCTCACTGCAGCCTACAGAGGGGGCTCACTGCAGCCTACAGAGGGGGCTCACTGCAGCCTACAGAGGGGGATCACTGCAGTCTACAGAGGGGGTTCACTGCAGCCTACAGAGGGGGCTCACTGCAGCCTACAGAGGGGGCTCACTCCGGCCTACAGAGGGGGCTCACTGCAGCCTACAGAGGGGGCACACTGCAGCCTACAGAGGGGGCACACTGCGGCCTACAGAGGGGGCTCACTGCAGCCTAAAGAGGGGGCTCACTGCAGCCTAGAGAGGGTGCACACTGCGGCCTACAGAGCGGACTCACTGCAGCCTACAGAGGGGGCTCACTGCAGCCTACCGAGGGGGCTCACTGCAGCCTACAGAGGGGGCTCACTGCTGCCTACAGAGGGGGCTCACTGCTACCTACAGAGGGGGCTCACTGCTGCCTACAGAGGGGGCTCACTGCTACCTACAGAGGGGGCTCACTGCTGCCTACAGAGGGGGCACACTGTGGCCTACAGAGCGGACTCACTGCAGCCTACAGAGGGGGTTCACTGCAGCCTACCGAGGGGGCTCACTGCAGCCTACAGAGGGGGCTCACTGCTGCCTACAGAGGGGGCTCACTGCTACCTACAGAGGGGCTCACCGTGACCTACAGAGGGGGCTCACCACGGCCTACAGAGGGGGCTAACCACAGCCTACAGGGGGGGCTCACAGCTGCCTACAGAGGGGGCACACCACGGCCTACAGAGGGGGCTCACTGCAGCCTACAGAGGGGGCTCACTGCGGCCTACAGAGGGAGCTCACTGCGGCCTACAGAGGGGGCTCACTGCGGCCTACAGAGGGGGCTCACTGCAGCCTACAGAGGGGGCTCACTGCTGCCTTCAGAGGGGGCTCACTGCTGCCTACAGAGGGGGCTCACTGCGGCCTTCAGAGGGGGCTCACTGCTGCCTACAGAGGGGGCTCACTGCAGCGTACAGAGGGGGCTCACTGCGGCCTACAGAGGGGGCTCACTGCGGCCTACAGAGGGGGCTCACTGCGGCCTTCAGAGGGGGCTCACTGCTGCCTACAGAGGGGGCTCACTGCAGCCTACAGAGGGGGCTCACTGCAGCCTACAGAGGGGGCTCACTGCAGCCTACCGAGGGGGCTCACTGCAGCCTACAGAGGGGGCTCACTACTGCCTACAGAGGGGGCTCACTGCTACCTACAGAGGGGCTCACCGTGACCTACAGAGGGGGCTCACCACGGCCTACAGAGGGGGCTAACCACAGCCTACAGGGGGGGCTCACAGCTGCCTACAGAGGGGGCACACCACGGCCTACAGAGGGGGCTCACTGCAGCCTACAGAGGGGGCTCACTGCGGCCTACAGAGGGGGCTCACTGCAGCCTACAGAGGGGGCTCACTGCTGCCTTCAGAGGGGGCTCACTGCTGCCTACAGAGGGGGCTCACTGCGGCCTTCAGAGGGGGCTCACTGCTGCCTACAGAGGGGGCTCACTGCAGCGTACAGAGGGGGCTCACTGCGGCCTACAGAGGGGGCTCACTGCGGCCTACAGAGGGGGCTCACTGCGGCCTTCAGAGGGGGCTCACTGCAGCCTACAGAGGGGGCTCACTGCAGCCTACCGAGGGGGCTCACTGCAGCCTACAGAGGGGGCTCACTGCTGCCTACAGAGGGGGCTCACTGCTACCTACAGAGGGGCTCACCGTGACCTACAGAGGGGGCTCACCACGGCCTACAGAGGGGGCTAACCACAGCCTACAGGGGGGGGCTCACAGCTGCCTACAGAGGGGGCACACCACGGCCTACAGAGGGGGCTCACTGCAGCCTACAGAGGGGGCTCACTGCGGCCTACAGAGGGAGCTCACTGCGGCCTACAGAGGGGGCTCACTGCGGCCTACAGAGGGGGCTCACTGCGGCCTACAGAGGGGGCTCACTGCGGCCTACAGAGGGGGCTCACTGCGGCCTACAGAGGGGGCTCACTGCGGCCTACAGAGGGAGCTCACTGCGGCCTACAGAGGGGGCTCACTGCGGCCTACAGAGGGGGCTCACTGCGGCCTACAGAGGGGGCTCACTGCGGCCTACAGAGGGGGCTCACTGCGGCCTACAGAGGGGGCTCACTGCAGCGTACAGAGGGGGCTCACTGCTGCCTACAGAGGGGGCTCACTGCAGCCTACAGAGGGGGCTCACTGCGGCCTACAGAGGGGGCTCACTGCGGCCTACAGAGGGGGCTCACTGCTGCCTACAGAGGGGGCTCACTGCAGCCTACAGAGGGGGCTCACTGCGGCCTACAGAGGGGGCTCACTGCTACCTACAGAGGGGCTCACCGTGACCTACAGAGGGGGCTCACCACGGCCTACAGAGGGGGCTAACCACAGCCTACAGGGGGGGCTCACAGCTGCCTACAGAGGGGGCACACCACGGCCTACAGAGGGGGCTCACTGCAGCCTACAGAGGGGGCTCACTGCGGCCTACAGAGGGTGCACACTGCGGCCTACAGAGGGGGCTCACTGCTGCCTACAGAGGGGGCACACTGTGGCCTACAGAGCGGACTCACTGCAGCCTACAGAGGGGGCTCACTGCAGCCTACCGAGGGGGCTCACTGCAGCCTACAGAGGGGGCTCACTGCTGCCTACAGAGGGGGCTCACTGCTACCTACAGAGGGGCTCACCGTGACCTACAGAGGGGGCTCACCACGGCCTACAGAGGGGGCTAACCACAGCCTACAGGGGGGGCTCACAGCTGCCTACAGAGGGGGCACACCACGGCCTACAGAGGGGGCTCACTGCAGCCTACAGAGGGGGCTCACTGCGGCCTACAGAGGGAGCTCACTGCGGCCTACAGAGGGGGCTCACTGCGGCCTACAGAGGGGGCTCACTGCGGCCTACAGAGGGGGCTCACTGCGGCCTACAGAGGGGGCTCACTGCGGCCTACAGAGGGGGCTCACTGCAGCGTACAGAGGGGGCTCACTGCGGCCTACAGAGGGGGCTCACTGCGGCCTACAGAGGGAGCTCACTGCGGCCTACAGAGGGGGCTCACTGCGGCCTACAGAGGGGGCTCACTGCGGCCTACAGAGGGGGCTCACTGCGGCCTACAGAGGGGGCTCACTGCGGCCTACAGAGGGGGCGCACTGCAGCCTACAGAGGGGGCTCACTGCGGCCTACAGAGGGGGCTCACTGCGGCCTACAGAGGGGGCTCACTGCAGCGTACAGAGGGGGCTCACTGCTGCCTACAGAGGGGGCTCACTGCAGCCTACAGAGGGGGCTCACTGCGGCCTACAGAGGGGGCTCACTGCGGCCTACAGAGGGGGCTCACTGCTGCCTACAGAGGGGGCTCACTGCAGCCTACAGAGGGGGCTCACTGCTGCCTACAGAGGGGGCTCACTGCGGCCTACAGAGGGGGCTCACTGCGGCCCTCAGAGGGGGCTCACTGCAGCCTACAGAGGGGGCTCACTGCAGCCTACAGAGGGGGCTCACTGCTGCCTTCAGAGGGGGCTCACTGCTGCCTACAGAGGGGGCTCACTGCGGCCTACAGAGGGGGATCACTGCAGCCTACAGAGGGGGCTCACTGCGGCCTTCAGAGGGGGCTCACTGCGGCCTACAGAGGGGGCTCACTGCGGCCTTCAGAGGGGGCTCACTGCAGCCTACAGAGGGGGCTCACTGCAGCCTACAGAGGGGGCTCACTGCTGCCTTCAGAGGGGGCTCACTGCAGCCTACAGAGGGGGCTCACTGCGGCCTACAGAGGGGGCTCACTGCGGCCTTCAGAGGGGGCTCACTGCGGCCTACAGAGGGGGCTCACTGCAGCCTACAGAGGGGGCTCACTGCTGCCTTCAGAGGGGGCTCACTGCAGCCTACAGAGGGGGCTCACTGCGGCCTTCAGAGGGGGCTCACTGCAGCCTACAGAGGGGGCTCACTGCAGCCTACAGAGGGGGCTCACTGCAGCCTACAGAGGGGGATCACTGCAGTCTACAGAGGGGGTTCACTGCAGCCTACAGAGGGGGCTCACTGCAGCCTACAGAGGGGGCTCCCTGCTGCCTACAGAGGGAGCTCCCTGCTGCCTACAGAGGGGGCTCACTGCTGCATACAGAGGGGGTTCACTGCGGCCTACCTAGGGGGCTCACTGCAGCCTACAGAGGGGGCTCACTGCGATCTACAGAGGGGGCTCACTGCTGCCTACAGAGGGGGCTCACTGCTGCCTACAAAGGGGGCTCGCTGCGGCCTACAGAGGCGTATTAACTCTGATAAGGCATGTTAACGTTGATAAGGCATGCTATTTGTCTTAGTGAATAAAGCCCAATGTACCATGCCAGCGGTACTGCGAATACGTGTAATGCGGATACACTACCATGCGGATACACTACCACTTCCGCACGTGCAACCCAGAATCGCTGAGAGACAGGACCAGAGGCTTGCACTGGCATTCATGTGATAGATGACATCAGAGCATACAATGCACCATACCAGCGGCACAGCGAATATGTGTCATGCAGATACCACTCCTGCACGTGCGACCCAGAATCGCTCTGAGACAGAGGCTTGGCAGAACATCCCGCAAGACTAGGATTGTGGCTGCCTATATTAGATCTGTCCTCTGATCAGATCTAATAGAATTTCAAGGGGGCAAGCAACTGAATAGTCAATATCAGGCAGATATCGATAGAAGTGCTTTTTCGTGACATCAGTTGAAGGTAATGAAGGTGTCTGTGCAGGGGCGTAGCAATAGGGGTTGCAGAGGTAGCAACCGCATCGGGGCCCTTGGGCCAGAGAGGCCCCATGGGGCCCTTCCTAAAGCAAAGTATAAGCCGTTTATTGGTCCTGTGCTGGTAATAATCACTTCTATAGATACTGTGAATAGTGGTAATCATTAACAAGCTGTTCCCCGTCCCCTTCTTGCACCTCTAATACTGTGGATGACCTTGGCAGGTTTTGTTGCGCTGTATCAATTGTTATGTGTAGAATGCTTGGGGGGGGCCCAATGTAAAACTCGCATCGGGGCCCAAAGTTCCATAGCTCCGCCACTGGCTCTGTGACTTGGTGCCCGCAGAGAAATGGCACAACACAGACTCCATAGCTTCAAGCTGCAGTGCTGACTTCAGCCCACTAGGGGCAGCGCAGGGAGATAGCCCTCCGGGATTTTCCATTTTCCAAATGCTACAGAATCCGTTTTAGTAGCCGGTTTTACTGCCCCTCATTAACGGATCGTTACCATTGCCGTAATGGTTTAGGTTTCCACTAATTTAATTTATGAGCTGCTCATCGAACCAATTTCTTCAATAACACTCTTCAAAGACAATCTTCCCATAAAGATCCCGTTAAATAGTGCTGCGCTTAGCTCAGTATATCAGCACCATTATCCACATTGGTAATGATTTTAATTAATCATTAAGTCTGGGAAGGAGAATAGAAAACACTGCGAGGTCTGTGGACACCGGTGAGACCAGGACGGGGGGAGGCGACAGATCCGGGGATGATAAGAGAGCTGCAGATAGATAGAGAAAGGAGTAGCAGAGGGGCGGGGCAGGGCAGAGGGGCGGGGCAGAGGAGAGGCAGAGGGGAGGGGCAGGGCAGACACAGAGGGGCAGAGCAGATACAGAGAAGCAGGGCAGATTACAGAGGGGCAGGGCAGATACAGGGGAGCAGCAGAGGAGCGGAGCAGATACAGAGGGGCAAGGCAAATACAGAGGTGCAGGGCAGATACAGAGGGGCAGGGCAGATACAGAGGTGCAGGGCAGATACAGAGGGGTAGGGCAGATACAGATGAGCAGGGCAGATACAGAGGAGCAGGGCAGACACAGAGGGGCAGGGCAGATACAGAGGTGCAGGGCAGATACAGAGGAGCAGGGCAGATACAGAGGAGCAGGACAGATACAGAGGAGCAGGGCAGACACTGAGGGGCAGGGCAGATACAGAGGAGCAGGGCAGATACAGAGGAGCAGGGCAGATACAGATGAGCAGGGCAGATACAGAGGAGCAGGGCAGACACAGAGGGGCAGGGCAGATACAGAGGTGCAGGGCAGATACAGAGGAGCAGGGCAGATACAGAGGAGCAGGACAGATACAGAGGAGCAGGGCAGACACTGAGGGGCAGGGCAGATACAGAGGAGCAGGGCAGATACAGAGGAGCAGGGCAGATACAGATGAGCAGGGCAGATACAGAGGAGCAGGGCAGACACAGAGGGGCAGGGCAGATACAGAGGTGCAGGGCAGATAAAGAGGAGCAGGGCAGATACAGAGGAGCAGGGCAGATACAGAGGAGCAGGGCAGACACTGAGGGGCAGGGCAGATACAGAGGTGCAGGGCAGATACAGAGGAGCAGGGCAGATACAGAGCAGCAGGGCAGATGCAGAGGAGCAGGGCAGATACAGAGGAGCAGGACAGATACAGAGGAGCAGGACAGATACAGAGGAGCAGGGCAGATACAGAGGGGTAGGGCAGATACAGAGGGGTAGGGCATATACAGAGGAGCAGGGCAGATACAGATGAGCAGGGCAGATACAGAGGAGCAGGGCAGACACAGAGGGGCAGGGCAGATACAGAGGTGCAGG